>NW_024468942.1:23813-302444 GCF_010015615.1 Cucurbitaria berberidis CBS 394.84 | reverse complement strand
GGCCACAGATGGAGTCTGAACGTGGAATGTACATTTGCTAGTGGCTTGGTTGGTCGTGTACATGCATGTGTTGGATGCTGATAGTGATGCAGCGCGATATCGTGATTGACTGTTCTGCTGCTACTACTACTGCTACTCTCCCAATGACTGGCGTGCGATTGTCTCGGATCCACGCCTCCTGCGAGTCGCCGGCTATGACAAGGCACCCAGCCATGTGGCTTCTGTTGATACGGGGGTGGGGGGGAGGAGGAGGAGGAGGAGGAGGTTGGGGCATGGCTGGGCAGCGAACCAGAGAATCCAAGCGGGTTAACCGCATGCGGAAGACAAGCTATCGAATTCTGCTCTCACATTGGAACGGTTGCTGGTGGACACTGGCAATGCGCGGCGGGTGGCAAAGGCAGGTTCGTGGCGGTGAGTGCTGCTGCTGCTGCCGCCATGATGGAGTTCACGACTACGTGGTGTGTGTGTGAGTGTCTGTGTGTGCGTCCGACCAGCGCGATACGGTGCCAGGACGACGACGCAACCCGCCCCCAGTTCTTCGGCGCAGAATATGTTTCAGAGCTGGGCGCTGCAGACTACTAGCCGGCAGATCCTCCATCATTGGGGCCCGGCCGCGCCAGTCGCCTGATGACGAGTCCCAGCAGACTGTTCAACAACGCCGGCCAGCCCGTCCGTCGTCTTCCACATTCCGCGCGTACTCTTTTTCTGCCCTCTCCACTCTCACGCTCACTCACCTCTGCTCGCTCCCCCCCCATCGCTTGATTCTCCCATCGCGACCTGCTTCGTCCTTTGACGCCTCTTCCAATCCATCTGCGACCGTCCACCATATAGACGCCTCGCCCCATCGTTAACCTCGCCTACCCGACTATTATTGGACCGACCTACCTACCCACCACGCCCTGACCACATCGCAGTTCGTCCACCGCGCTCCGATCCACTCCAGCGCAGACAATCGCTGCGCCAGTCTCATATTCTTGTTAGCTCTGTAAGATTGCTAGGGGAACAGGATTACCATGTCGGCCACAATGGACCATTCCCACCAGCAAGAGCGTCCGCGCTCAAAGTCCACTTTTAGCTATCACAGCGGAAAAAGCCACGACTCTCCCTCAAAATCAAAGCACGAGAGGAAAGAGAGCGCCAGTGAGAAGCGCAAGACCCACTACGACCCTTCGACCAAGGCGAATCCAAACGCAGCCATGAATGAAGCCCAGCCCAGTACGATAGACACCCCGTTCCTAGCCAACGCATCGGTTGTGTTTTCAAGGCCTTGACTGACACACTTGACAGTCGCTGCTGCGCTTGAAAAGCCCACACTACAGTCTCTCCGCTCGTTCCAGCACAATGATGCCGCTGGAAATCCCATCGGTGAGCCTGCTTTCTTCCAGTTGTTCTTAAAAAAAAAGCTCAGGCTAACGTGCTGCAGCCGATCCTGACCTTTCCAATCCCACCCGCTCGCGATGGGAGCGCCCACTCGACACGGTCCGCTCCTTCGAGGCGGCCATCGATGGCGAATACAAACGCAGAGCGGCTTCCATGCGCGCCGACCAGACAGATGTCATGAGTGGATACGGAAGCCGAAGGAGCAGCTACTATGGAGGAGGAGGAGCACAAGAGCAGAATCGCTACTCCACAGCTAGCTACTATGGCAACAACAGACAGACGCGCGACAACTTTGACAATGGCTACGGCATGGGCGGTCCCGTCGGTGGACCACCAAGATTGCGATACGGCAACCGCATGCAGTCCGATCCTGGGTGGAACAGACAAAATGGCAACAACGTGTATCCGGTGAATGGATATCAACAGTCGCGCGACACAGTAAACACAAACGGATCCAACGGAAGCCACAGCGACGGTCCCTATTCGAATGATCCTGCCAGCGAGAATAGCTCCATCGAGCGCGGTGTGCCCGTAAAGGCACCGCAGTCCGACATGTCCGAACAGTATGGATACAATGGCTACGGCAGGGGACAAAATATGGGAGACTTTGGTCAGGGCCCTTCGAACGGGGGTTACTATCCACAACAACAACAAAATGGTGCCAACGGCGGGCCCCCACCACCACCGAAGCATGTTACGCAACCGGCGCCTATCAAATTAAACAGCAGTGGACCGTCATCTGGTACCGCGGATAACCCCCATGTTTTGTCCAAGAACAATGGTGGTGACGACAAGAGACGGAGTTGGTTCAAGAGGCGGTTTAGCAAGGACTAGGTTAGATGCCGACAAGAAAGGCGTTTGGCGAGGGTGAGATGTACGGATGTTATGAGATGGGAAAGCATCTTGCAGCCTTCACCGTGTGAGTGCTTATTTGAGATATGCGCATGCTTGTGCGCTTTTGCTACCAATCTCGGCGTTCATGGAAGGAAAGCGAAGGGCTGGCCGCTGGATCTGGCTGCATGGAACGACATTGCATGTATCATGATGATTGGAAAGAGCTGCGTCCCAGCTGGGTTGTTTCTCGAGAACCCTGATGGCCCGAGTGTCATTCTTCTTACCCCCGGGAGACGCTGTGCATGGTACACAACATTTTTTTGGAGTTTTTTTTTTATTAATTGGGAGTTTGGGGAGCACAAGAAATGTCACTCCTTGATGGGTTATTTTTGGGAATCTCTGCTACAAGTCGAAGCGAGCTCATTACTTGTGAGCGAGTAATTGTGGTAATCGTAATGGCGTGACGAGGAAGCAAACAATTCTCCACTCTGGCTATGTGATGTATGTGTTGCTTTAATTGTACACTTTGACATTTGTCTCTAATTTCTTCGTCGTTTCTTGAGCGCTCCAACGCGGACAACGAGCGGTGCCATTCACCACAGAGTGGGCTGCAACAGCTCCGAATTGGGCCATGGATTGGAAGGGATTCTTGCAAAGCTTTACAGCGTCTTCTTTGATTTCTCCGCCTCTTCTCGCTGCTCTTCCTGGTCGTCCTTGAACGCCATGACAACGTACGCAATAAGCACCACGTTTGCCATGAGCGCAGCGAGACCGCCCGCGTAGGTTGCGTTGCCTGAGCATAGATGTTAATATCGCGTTTTTAGAGATAATGGTGGGGAGTAAGCACCTCCAAAAACAAAGTTGACTGTGAAGAAGTATGTGCTGATTGGGAGCGTGATCATGGCGAATGTGAAGCTCATTAGTTTCCAGATGACGGAGCTGTAGTCATGTAAGCATTGCTGTCTTTACTTTATGAAGCCATACTATGTAGGCAAGGGGCGACGCACGTTGGTACCGCGGGTGCAATATCAGAAGGCCCCGACGCTCCCCTTCCATCATTGTCGAGATACGACTTCTCGTCGTTGACTATTCTTCTGGTGGTCATAGTGAGGGTAGATTGTTGTTTCGACTTGGACTGCAAATCGCAAGCCGAATCTAGCAACGTAATGGATTGTGGCCCGTGCCCTCGCGCCAGAGAAGCGCGAAAGCGCGTTAAGTGAGTCTCGCGGCCTATCAACTTTTTTGGTGATGCCCGCCACACGCCCTTTCTCTTTATCACCGCGCCTCCACAACAGCGCGACCATGTTTTAGACTCTGTTACCGTCTCCGTGCCTTTGTTGGTCACTTTTGTGCCTTTGTTTCCTTCAATTTCAACCCTTTAAAAAGCCAACACCAAACGGCCATCGCAACACCGCCCTCGATTCAGACCTGTCGTTGTATACTTCACCTACGCAATGTACCGCCGCGACCCCATAATATCTTCCTCCCCACCGCGCGCCACGTCGCGTGCGCGTTCAGCGGACGAAGACGAACTGCAAGAATCATACGCCACGCAACCCACCCAAGCCCTCGAGACTCGCTCGCCCTTCTTCGCGGCACCCACAGACACTACCCAGCCCACACTCATGCTCACCCCACGCACGAACCGCACTCGACCCGTCGAGTCTTCACAACTGCAAGTACCGCGGTCGTCCCCAGCGGCTGAGCGCTACTCCTCTCCGGCCGCCATGTCGCAATCGCAGTCACAGCGGCCGTTGGGGTATTACGGAAACCCTATGGCACCCCCCGGCACGTCCTTCTTTCCTCCGCAAGCAGTTCGCAAACCTGTTGTCGACCTCACCTCGGACGACCCGCCGGTCGAACGGGACCCAGATGAGGAGGAATCCGAATTCAGGTCTAACATACCTCTGTCCAAGGTTGAGCTTAGTTCACGGACCTCGAGGGTCGAGGAAACACCGCAGAAGCCGACATGGGACCTGTCAAGCTACTCGTATAATAACAATCAATCCCGCAAACGCGCCTTGGACGAATCTGGCTCGAGTACACCGCCAAAGAAGCAGAAGTTGCCCATGTCGAGGCAGAATGGACCCTCGCGCGCTATGCCTGTGGACTTGACCGAGGACCATGAGATGACTACCGCAGATATCTCTGACTTTGACATGAAGCGCAAGACTGTGCGGGTGCGGGCCATTTTCCCCAACCGTTCCGTGAAGCAGGTGTACGAGGCTTTGGTCAAGAAGAAGGGAAACTTCGATGATACCTGCAGCTACCTTGCCGAGCAGGAATCCGAGGACGAGCTACTTCGTTCTCCACAGATTGGTCTAACCCGGACTAACACAAACAACACTGCGGTGAAGAAGACGGCTCAACGTGGTCTCAATGCGCCTGTTCAGTCGCTCCAAGAGAAGTATTCCCGGCTGGCACCTGTTCAGAATACCGCAAACGCTATCGCGAGTCCCGAGTCTGAGCACCCTAAACCAAAGCGTCGCCTGATTCGCGGTCGTCGCAATCGCTCGCCCTCGCCTGACGTGACTCCGCCACGCCCACAGCAGCAATCGAAGAAGCCACCAGCGATCGTTGTTTCGGATGATGAAGATGAGGGAATTGTCGCAATATCGGATGATGACTCTGACGCAAAAGGTTCGGTCGTGGAGCACCAATTCGAAGAGAATAGTCTACTCAAATTTTTCAACACTTGCACCATAGCAGCCATGGTAGATCTCTCAGGCCAGAAAGAGGAGGAAGTTCGCGAGCTTCTTGACCAGCGTCCATTTTCATCGCTTGATGCTGTTCGGAAGGTCCATGTGGATCTGCAGCAGCAAGAGAAGGGCAACAAGAAGAAGGCTCGTAAGCCCAGAATCACGTTCGGCGCACGTCTTGTTGATTCTGCAGTGGATATATGGGACGCGTATTCTACTATCGATTCAGTGGTCCAGAAGTGCGAGAACCTTGGCAAGCCGATGGTTGCGGGTATGGCTCGCTGGGGAATCAACATCTTTGGAGCTTCGACAGATGAAGGAGTGGATGCCACCAGCCTGGACGATAGCAGCGATGCCAGTGGTTCACGCGATTCGGGATACCATACGCCACGGAGCACGCATGGTAGCGACACGGAAGCAAACAATATCCGCAAAACTGCCAGCCGTACGAAGCTCCTGAAGCAGCCAGCAATTATGAATGATGGCATGGAGCTGAAGGACTACCAGATTGTAGGTCTGAACTGGTTGAATCTTTTGTGGCAGACCGGCACCTCTGGTATCCTGGCAGACGACATGGGTCTGGGCAAGACCTGCCAAGTAATTGCATTCTTGTCCCATCTCAAGGAGCAAGGGACCGGAAAGCCTACGCTCATCGTCGTACCTGGGTCTACTTTGGAAAATTGGTGTCGTGAGTTCGAGCGATTTTCCAATACGATCAACTTCACTCCTTATTACGGCCCACAGGCCGAGCGCTTCCAACACCAGGACAACATCATCGATAGTATTCGTCAGGGTCTCTGCGACGTTATCATCACGACATACGACCTGACGAATAGGAAGGAAGACCACCTTTTCCTGCGAAAGTGCAAGCCTGAGATTTGCATCTTCGACGAAGGCCACGTCCTAAAGAATGCAAATACGATTCGCTACAAGAGCCTGATGCGCATAGGCACAAAATGCAGGATCCTCCTTACTGGCACGCCATTACAGAACAGTCTACAGGAGCTCATGTCCATTCTTGGCTTTCTCATGCCCGACGTCTTTCACGCTGCGAATGATGACAGTGTTCAGGAGATGTTGCAGGTTCTCTTCAAACACAAGGCCAAAGTCACCGAGAGCGACTCGCACAGCACTCTGTTGTCTGCACAACGCATTCAGCGGGCTCGCACAATGCTGACGCCATTCATTCTCCGGCGAAAGAAGGCACAAGTCCTGAAGCACCTACCGAAGAAGACTTCTCGTGTAGAGTACTGCGCTCTCACGGAGACGCAAAAGACGCTTTATAGCCAGCAGCTGCAAAAGCAGCGTAAGATTCTTGAGGACCGAGCGGCAGGCATTCTGGTCAAGGATCACGCCAATGTTATGATGAAGCTTCGACAGGCTGCAATCCACCCTCTACTTTTCCGCCACCGGTACACCGATGCTAAGATTCGGCAAATGTCCAAGGCTTGCTTGAAGGAAGACACGTTCGCTGAGAGCAATCCTGACATTATATACGAGGAGTTACAACTATATCAGGACTATCAGTGCCACCAGCTCGCAACCAAGTACCCTAGAGCGCTTAAGAAGTTTGAACTCCAAAAGAAGGAGTGGATGGACTCTGGTAAGGTCGCCAAGCTGCTAGAGCTTCTCAAGAAGTACAAAGAGAACGGCGATCGCGCTCTCGTCTTCTCACAGTTCACCTCGGTCATGGACATCTTAGGCTGGGTGTTCGACGACCATAACATCAACTTCATGCGCATGGACGGCTCGACTCCCATCGTCGAGCGCCAGAGTTTGATGGACGTCTTCTATCAGGACGAATCCATCCAACTCTTCATGATCTCGACCAAGTCCGGTGGTGCAGGCATCAATCTCGCTTGTGCCAACAAGGTCATCATCTTCGACTCGTCATTCAATCCACAGGATGATATCCAAGCTGAGAACCGCGCCCATCGTGTGGGTCAGACTCGTGAGGTCGAGGTTGTACGACTAGTGACGAAAGATACCGTGGAAGAGCAGATTTATGCCCTTGGTGTTAGCAAACTTGAGCTGGATAAGATGGTGCAGGGCGAAGAACCCGAGGAAGCCACTGGTGGCAAGAAGAAGAAGAAGGCAGATACGGCTACTGGCGATTCACTTAGCAAGGCGGAAGAAGCGGGCATTGAAGCTGTCGAGCAGATGATGCTGGCACAGCTGAAGTCAGTTGACGAGGAGAAGAGTGATGTCAAAGGGCTGTTTCTCACAGGGCTGAAGAAGGCAGGACTAGATGTCAGCGCTGCTTGATTTGCAAGCAAATTCGTTGTATCACTCACGGTACTACCATGCTGGCGCTGTCGCCACGCATATATGTTTTCTGGTCAAGAGCTAGCTGTCGCATATTTGCCCGAGTCAACGGGGTATATTGGCATACAAGAATACCTTGAGATTGATTTTTGTAATGCATAGCGTTGGCGTTATTTAGTCTGAGAGGCAGCATCGTAGGAGCAGAGCTGTATTAAGCAGCATTGAAGCGCAAGATAGTAACTAATGCATATTTCATGCAGAACCTCCTAATCATGATGAGAACTACATCTCCTGTCCACGCCGCCTCAACCTACACAGCTTCCCTTTTTCAATCTTTACATACGAGGCATGGAATTCGCTGCGTAGAACTAAGCGAAGTATTTAGGCATCTCCGTCTGGTGATTATCTGCACATGCCTATTTTGTCAAGTCCGGAATGTGAAGTCCGACAAAGGATAATGCAGCTTTTCAGCCTTAACGAAAGCCTGCGGTCAGGGACGAGAGCGCCTACAGATACTAGGGATATAGTTACATTCAGTTTCCTAGATAATAAGTATGGAGAGCCTTGTTGGAGGAGAAGGCTGTCCGTACATACTCCCTTACAAGTGAAGACGCAACACCACTCCTTACTACAAACTTGGCAAACTCCCTCTGACTTTTATGCCCTCTCGTTACAAGGCAATGATCACCAATCCGAGGTTCCTAACTTCAAAACTCGTCCTCTTGACATGCGTCGTTTTCCTTACTGTTTCAGTCCTTTTCTGGCACAGAGAAGCGCTAAAAGACCTATCTGTACCATATACACGGCCACATGCTCGGCCGATACCACAATTCCTTGCTCACGGTGACTCGAAATGCCTTCCGAAAGTTTCGCAGGAACTCGTCGAACACTCCGCGTTCAAGCACGCTACCTGCCGCAAGTACTCGCCATTCATAACGGGACGAGCACGCATCGCGACAGCCACGGCGCACTTCGGTGAGCCTAATCCACACTATCAGAAAGCACTTGAGAATCATCTTCTCCATTCTCTGATCCACGGGACCGAAGTTAGGGTGATGTGCGACCCCATTGTCGACTCCCTGTGGAACAAGCCAGCCTTTATCCTCGAACTGCTACTGCGCGAGATGCTCAAGCCAGAAAAAGAGCGTCTAGAGTGGATCCAATGGGTCGACCGCGACACTCTGATCCTCGACCATTGCCGCCCGATATCAAGTTTCCTGCCACCGGAGCAGTCGCGCTTTGGAACATGGTGGCACCCCTCCAGCAACGACCAGAACCAGCCAGACAAACCAGACAACACAACCCACCTACTAGTCACCAGCGACGTGAACGGCCTCAACAACGGCGTCTTCCTCCTGCGCGTAAACCACTGGGCAATCGACCTCTTCACCGCCATCCTTGCGTTTCGCCACTACAAGCCAGACGTCGAACTCCGGTTTACCGAGCAGTCGGCCATGGAACACGTCCTTCGAACAGACCACTTCAAGCACCAAATCCGCTTTGTGCCGCAGAGCTGGTTCAACGCGTATGACCGGGGTGGCGCAGAGCTATTTGCTACGAGAGAGAACGAAGAAGGGTTGCAGGCGGACCATGTCAGAAGAGGAGATTACTTGGTGCATTTTGCAGGTCATGGGAATAAAGGGCAGGTGATTGAGGAGTGGGTTGGCGTCTTGGGTAATATGGAGGATGTTTGGGAGAAGGGAAGTGTGCAGCGGGATGTTAGTCGGGAGGTTGCGGAGTTTTGGAGGGGACTGGGGTATGGGACGTGAACAAGTGATTGGATGTGTTGCTTTTTTTCTCTTTCTTTTCTCCATTAGGTTTTGCTTGTAATATTCCCGTATATATATATTTCAGCTTCATGGCCTTCTCTTCGACTCTTCGAGCTGTGCTGCTCCAATTAGAAAACTTGATTATTCGGATAAGGGTTTTTCCTAGTTAGGTTTAACAGACTATTATTCCTGCGGCCAGGCGAGTCTGGAGGCTTTCACATGTAGATGTATGCCATATTATGACGGGATAGTTTCGTGCGATCAAACTCGATAGAATCTGTAACTCGCCACAGGAAAAAGGGGGCGCGAGCCGCGGTGGTAGTAACAATCGACCTCGGGATCCTTTTCACAGTCGGAATCGGCCGATGTCTCCATAGATGACCTCGGGACATGTCTTCAGTCTTGCCTTCGCTAGGTCAGATCGAGTTGCGTTCCTGTGGCGGATCCACGATGCGCAAATAGCGGCACCCACTGTCCCGCCCATGGCCCGTTGATTGGGGCAACAATAGAGCAGGCGCGCCGCACATGTCACCGTTCTGAGTTTATAATGGCGTCGCATAACCTGCCCAGATGTTTGCGCTCAACAGCGATTCATTGCCGCGGGCAGACGGTTACTTTTCGAGACACAAGCAACCTTCGCATGCGTACCAGAGACGGTCTTAAGTCGCACCTTGCAACACATTCCTCCGGAGACCCTGTTTCTTTCGACTCTACGATACGCTGGTCTCTCGCCGGAAAATCTGGCGCAAACACTTTCGAAACGAAGGCCAGCATTGCCATATCATCGCGACAATCTCCTGTTGGGGCCTAATTTTAGTTGATGTCAGCCGCTAGCCAATCTTGCTACTCGTTCCATGCGATCTGTCAGTGCCACAAGTCCCGACTCCAGCCCACCGAGTCAGATCGCCCAATAGTCACCTTGAAGAATGAGCGCTTGCGACACCCTAAGGTGAGTAGCACGATAAATTTGCGCCTGCGCGATTTAGGAATTGGAGGCGTTCCGTGTGGAGCACTTCGGATTAGCCAGCAGCACGCACTACCCCAGAGCAAACAGCAATGAGTTTCTCCCACGGCAACCAGTTCGTCGATATCACAAGTATCACCGAGAGTTCACTGAATTGAGACTTCTATTTACTAGAAGTCGCTGCGGACCGGGCGCTCGGTAGTAGCTCTTCGTCACGTCTGTACTCCCGATCTCTGCTCGCTTCCCTATAGCAGTCGACAGCCATGTTCACACAACATTGAGAGTCGCTCTTGATTAGGGCTGATTTGATAGTGAATAGGTCTCCCCTTGAATCCGCTGATTCTCTCTCGTTCTCTATTCCGCTCGTCACCTACTACAACGTCGGCTCTTGAGCCGCGACATCACGCATGTCGATCGTCCAGCCAGAGGCTGGCATCTTCTACGGCGTCTGCTGGGTTGTAGTCATCATTCGGCTTCTGTCGAGAAGACTGCACCTTAAATCATGGAAACGCCTGCAGCTCGACGATTACTTGATCCTCTTAGCCATGGTTCGTACATCCAAGCGCACCGCCAAATAATTGCTAAACCACGGTACAGGCTACGGACACCGTCCTTATGGCCATTACGACTCTAATAGTCAAGACTAGCAGCAACCTTATTCCTCCTGAGGATGACGTTTCACAATATTCGCAAGAAGAAATCCGGAACCGCATCTATGGTTCTAAGCTCGTCTTGGTCGTGGAACAGATGCAACTATCTACCATTTGGCTGATCAAGGCGTGTCTACTCATAATGTACAATCGCATGACCGTTGTTTTGCCTCAGCACAAGATTGTCGTAGCAACATCCATCTATGTCGCTGTTTCGTTTGTATGTACCGGCCACTCTTACGTTGTTTGATATTCTAACCGCAATGACAGGTCGTCATGGAGCTTTTATACTTCGCAGTCTGGTGTCGACCCTTCGATCAATACTGGGCAGTACCTACCAATTCGAGTAAGACCACCCTCACATCACAACAATTGAGGCTAATTTTGTCAGGCCAATGCTCCGCCGCAACGAATCATCTCATCATCAATGCATGTTTCAACATCACCAGCGACCTGATCATCCTTAGCATACCCTTGCCCCTCCTGTTCAAAGTACGGCTACCGATGAAAAATAAGATCATTCTCTTTGTCATTTTTCTCATCGGTGCATTTACAATTGTTGCTGCTGTCCTGAACAAGTATTATTCTTTTACGCATCCGTTCGGGACGGAGTGGACAATCTGGTATCTGAGAGAGTCGTATACAGCCATACTTTGCGCAAATCTGCCACTGACCTACCCTCTTATCCAACGCGTCTTCGGCCTGAGGAACTGGAGCTCCCAGACATATGATATCGATAACCGATATGGATCGGGAGCACAACCACAGCCAGCAGCGCACAGATACTGGGCAGAACCGAGGATTCAGCCCATACCCAAGGGTTTCCGCGACATTTTCAGGCGCACAGAAAGCCAAGAAGACATCAATGGGGGATTGGGCAAGCAAAAAGAAGAAGATGATGATGGGCCGAGCTTCATTACGAGCGCGATTGAGATGGATGATTCGAGGTCGCCGCATGTCTCAAGCTTGGATGGTCCTACAAGTCGGCCGAGTGTCGAAAACAGCAATCAGCGACCTGATCCATATCGTGTGGTCTGATCCAATCCATCGACTCGGTCAGTGCTAGTCCTCATTCAACTTGCGATATCACTTCGATGTGTTTGCCACACTAATGACCTTTCAATATTGAATGATTGATCCGTGTCCATCATCTTTCAGGGCTATACATAACGTGGAGTTTTAGTCAGAGTGATGCTATGACCTAGGCATGTAGGTTGTTTGAAGGTTAGCACCATGCTGGTTTTGCCCAGAACGGTTGCTAGCCATCAGGGTGCTTGGGGTCAGACGAACATACACCTCGAATTACTTCCTTAATCGCTCGAAAGACCCGTTACACATCCTCAATCGACTTAGGGTCTCGAGTGTCAAAGCGAGTACGATGCACATCCATGACGTTGTCATAATTGGCGCCGGCCCAGCTGGGCTCGCAGCGGCTGCCAGACTACGCGAAGATACCCCATCCGCTACCTTCACTGACGACGAGCATCAGCGGTACCACTGGATAAAGAAGCATGGTCAAAAAATGAATATTAAGAATCACCGAACGAACAGAAACTCATTACCCACGCCGCCTTTAACACCTGACAACTTGGACTGTGGGTGCGATGCTCACTCGTCACCCGATGATGCAATGGACATGCTCATTCTTGATGCCGATGGAGCGAACTGGATGTCGAAGTGGCATCGGTTGTTCAAAACCTTTGGCATCGACTACCTACGAAGTCCCATGTTTTTCCACGTTGACCCATCCGATAGAGACGGTCTGCTCGGATACACGTACGAGAAAGAGCGAGAGAAGGAGATCCTAGCTCTTCCGGGGTGTGCGGGCAAAGAGATTAGCAAGCACAGGAAAAAAAAGAAATTAAACGCGAAGGGAAGGTTTCTGGGACGAACGCCTGATGTCGACGAGAGGGATCGAAAGGACTACTTTGTACCAAAGACTGACTTGTTTGAGTCGCACTGCGAAGATGTCATCCAACGCTATGGCTTACGAAAAGATATACTTCGGCAAGAATGTGTGGTGAACATTGAATACAATGAAGCCTGCTCCTTTAGCGAAGCAGAACACGACAGCGTTCTCTCGGACAACGCCTTGGATGACGACAGGAACATCTTCCGTGTCACAACGGATCAGGGCGTCCGTTTCGCACACATCGTCATACTCGCCGTCGGCCCAGGGAACGCGCCATCTATTCCGTCCATCCTGGGTCTGCAGAGCGCGTCTCCGCACGAAGGCCACACCCATGCGATACAGCTGAAACAACTCCCACCGCCACATGTGTTGGCAAAGATCAAGGCCCATCAGTCAACAAACATGCTCATAGTCGGAGGCGGCTTGACCAGCATCCAGCTGGCTGATCTCGCGATCAGGCGTGGCGTAAGCAGAGTGTGGCTGTTGATGCGTGGACCGGTGAAGGTAAAGTACTTTGACATGGACTTGGACTGGGTAGGCAAATTTCGGAATTACAAGCAAGCGGAATTCTGGAGTGCGGACACAGATCTTGGTAAGCCAAATTCATGCGAGATCGACATATGAGCTAATTATCGGTAGAGCGATTCGAGATGATTAAACAAGCCCGCAACGGAGGCAGCGTTACGCCTCGGTATCGCAAGATTCTAGACGCACATGTCGCCAGCGGTAAAATTGTACTGCATACCCACACAACGCTTCAGTCGGCTTCCTGGGACTCGTCATATAAGATTTGGACATGTACGGCCTCTTCGCCTGAGTTTGTCATTCCGCCCGTCGACTACATCGTCTTCGCAACCGGTATCCAATCTGACATCCGCACCATACCCTTCCTCGAGACATTTCAGCAACAGCACCCTATTCAATATGTCGGCGGCCTACCTTGTCTGAACGACGATCTGATGTGGAACGACAAAGTCCCCATGTTTGTGACGGGTAGACTAGCGAGCTTACGACTAGGACCTGGAGCGCCAAATTTGGTTGGAGCGAGGGTGGGTGCGGAAAGAATTGCTTGGAATGTGGATGATGTGCTGAAGAAGTTGGGTAGGCTACGAGGGAGCAGGCAGGCAAAGGTGTGGGATGGTGAGAGTGGCGATGAGAAGATGGCGGCGTATGCTGCAGCAAGGGGCAACCGGTTCGATAGCTTAGTCGGCATTGAGGTCGACTAGTTCTACTTCATAACTGCGGCAGACTCTTATAATATGCTTTTCTTTTGGAAGTTGAAGTCATTCAAGTCCCAATCCTGCTATTAACTCTCTATTAATTTTATATCCAGGAGACATGTGTTGAGGATGGAAGGGTAGAAGATGTAGATAGTGATCGCACTTGGTGCCGACTGCTTATTTCACTTAGCGCGATGCGAATAGTACTCGCAGTCGCCAAGATTCAGTGACAGCCACTATACGGGAGAGTACACTGGTTGTCATACACTCAAAGGAGGTAGAGTCTACAAATAAGAGCAAATGTGGCACAAGAGGATGGACATACCAAGAAGGTCTACTATCTCGTCGGCACCTCGTTTTCACCGATACTGGACTGTTCTTCCAATGCACGGGAGGAAGCCCGACGAGGCGTATGCATTTGAATCTTTCGATGTTACATTGGGCACGCAAGGCCTTCGAAGCCATGTAAACGACCAGTGTGTATTTAACACCCGTTCCGTTACGAAGTGTTACCATGGATCTGGGCGGATTATCCCGCCTCTCTGGGGTTCGAGGAAGAAAACGTGAGGAATGGGACAAGACCTTTATCTCTGCCTGGAACAGCGAGTCGTGTATGTCCGCTAAGAGCTGCTCTCTCAATTTCCATCACATCGTGTTTATTTCTGTACTGTCCACATCTATCGGCACGTTGAATTTTGCAATTTGTGTATTGAATTAAACATTCGATGGCCGCTTGATGGGGCAGGTCCCTGAGTGTGAACAAGGCGCAGTCTTAGGAGAGCTGCTACGACCTTCGGATCGTAAACCTGGCAAATACCTTAGTAATAATGAAAACACGATGATGGTTTAGTAGGGAGAAAGGTCATGAGTGAAGCACGCAACTTCCACCCGAGAGTCTTGAGCACGGGCCGTCCACGTCATAGTCGAGATCCTTGCTTTTGCTTTTTGAACCAGCTCACGATTGGAAATAGTTGACAAGAAGCTGATTGCTGGTTAAATTTATCCTCATTGTTTTTCTTCTACTAGCATAATTTGTCAGTAGGACGTGTCTTCACGTGGCTGCTGCCACCCCACCCACTAGGTATCAATTCGGCTATCGCTCGGCTACCTGCATCTCTGCAGCTTCCTTCCGCATTGGAACCATCACCTAATCAACATCATCTTATCCTAATTTTCTAGGTACCAATGGTTTCAGGCGGCAATGTAGGCTCACTGGGAAAACTCAAAGTACTCCATACTAACACATCAAAGGACAAAAATACACCTGCCGTAGTATCGTTAGCCGCGGGAGGTGTGGCTGGAGGCGTCGAAGGGTTTCTTTCGGTACGTCAAGTAATGAAAAGATGACCATTCATGTCGTGACTAAGTCCCTTGACAGTATCCGATGGAGTTCGCAAAGACCCGTGTGCAATTGAGGGCAGAGAAAGGTGTCCCGACCCCCAGGAATCCGTTTCTCGTTGTTACGCAAGTCTATCAGAAGGAAGGTATTCGAGCGTTATACAAAGGCTGCGGCGCATTAGTTGTAGTGAGTAGGCCTTTTTGCTTATATCATACGTCTTCCTCTTCCTGTTCTTTTCTTCTCTTTCTCATCATCGTTTTCTTCATCGACGCCCTCGGATCTACTTTTCCGAAGTTTAGAGTTACAAGGAACAAGACCAACATGCAACACAGGGCTCGATAGCTAAAGATGGCGTGCGCTTCCTCTTTTTCGACCAAATCAAAGAATCGTTCGCAGATCCAGAGACCGGCACCCTCTCCCCTCTGCGCAACCTCCTTGCTGGCATGACCGCCGGAGTAATAGCATCCATCACCGCAGTCACTCCCACGGAGCGCATCAAAACTGCCCTTATTGATGACGCAAGGACTGAAAAAAGATTTCGATCTGGTTTTCATGCTACTACTACAATCTGGAAAGAGCATGGAATTCTAGGGTTGTACCGCGGATTTGCGGGAACTACGATGAAGCAAGCATCCGCTACTGCGTTTCGTATGGGAACGTACAATATTCTGAAGGACTACGAGAAGGAGAGGAATATTGAGCAGAATACTGCTGTTAACTTCGCCAATGGATCGGTTGCAGGTGTTGTGACGACTCTTGCTACCCAACCTTTCGATGTGATCAAGACGCGATCTCAGAGCGCCAGAGGAACATCGACTGCCGAGGCTGTTAAGAGTATTTTGCTCGACTATGGTATCCGAGGATTCTGGAAAGGCACAACAATGCGATTGGGACGGACTGTATTTAGTGGCGGTATTCTGTTCACGAGCTATGAAGCCGTGGTTAAGGTCATCATGCCACTTTACCCAGGAGTGACGCATACGCCAGCTACTGAAGCTCCATAGACTAGACTTCACAACCCAGAGCAGTCACATCAGACTTGTCTCAGCTTTGTATATTTGAACCGCAAATGCTCTAGATGTTCGGATCATGCCGGCCCATCATACTCATCGATCACGCTAATCGGCTTCACAAACTTGCCCAACGGCCTATACTCCAGATGCTCTAACCCAAAAGCCTTCGGTCCTCCCAGCTCTATACCCCTCGGACTCGTCCACCGCTCACTAGCATTGATACCAATCACCGAGACGAGCAAACCATATCGATACTCTGGCGTTCCGATAGCCTCGCCGTTCTGCGCATCAGTGACAGCAATAAGATCAGGCACTATGGCTAGTACATCCTCATTCTTCTCTTCGCCAGCCTTGCTCTCGTCGCCCTCGTGTATTCGTATCGCGGCAATGTTCTCGTTCTTGAAGGGTATCTTGATCTTCCCAGAGTATTGAGTGGTTGTGCCTTCGATAATGACTTCGCCATAGACATGGCCCATGTACAGCTTTCGCTCGACTCCAGTGATTTTACCTTTGAAGAGCACGCGTCCTGTTTCTGCGCCTCCCACAGCGTCGACGATAGATTCCGCAACACTGTCGATTCTATTCTCTTTCCTCGCGCGTGCCACTTCTCGACCGATGCGCCATGATAGAGAGATGGTGTGTTCGACTGCCCATCGTCGCGTTTCAGCACCAGTGACTGGCGCATCAGCTGTGCCGACAGCGCTTCCCATCTGACTCAGTGCTGCTCTTATTACTTGTTCGACTTTCAAGTCGCTCGTTGCGCTACCCATGTACAGTGTGTTGCCGTTGCCATCAGCTACAGCGATTGGCGCAAAGATTATTTCGCGTTCGCCAAAGACAACGGGTGTCGTTTGCCATTTGGTAGGATATGCGCGGCCCATCCAGTCGCCATCTATGCATGGTATATCCATATTCGTCGATGCACCTAAGACGAGGCCTTGTAGACCATTCGAGCCTCCAATTTCGAGGGGAATGACATGGGTAGCACGCCCGCCTTTGAAGAGGTCGTATAGGTGGTTCTGCGCGTCCATCATTCTATTTCAACGGTTAGCATGATCGAAGCGAGTGGATTTGAGGACTTACTCATCGGCAGATAGCTTTTCAATACCTACCGTAGGACTTCCGGCGCCGCCGCCGCATCCAACTCGGTCGTCGTCTTTGAGATCGTCTGGGCTGACGACTCGTACCGTTCCGCCAGATCGCAATATTCCACGGACGCGTAACATTGTTGAATATGGAGAGCCTCCACCACCAGTTCCTAGAATGTAACAGCCAATCGTTATCCAATCAAGGTCAACTTCCGATATCCACCACTCGCGGTTGATGACTTTGGGTGTGTACGTTGCGATATCAACATCTGTCGCTACATCATCCTCAGCTGATGTATCTTCTATAGATGGCGCGGCAATAGCGTCTTGCGGATTGTCAATCTCCTTTACCGTTCCATCTTCCTCTTTCGTAACATTGAGATTCGTGAAGTCGCTTGCCCGCGAAAAGTCAAATTCTCCCGCGGCTCTTACGATGAATCGCGTCTTGTTTGCAACATATTGTAACGGTAAGTCTTCCACTTCTACAATAGCAACGGACTCCGATAACGCTCCTGCTTCGATCGTTTTCTCTTTAGCTTGCTCGCAGATTTCAGCAAGTATTTCTTTCGGGCTGTGCTTCTCAGTTGACTTAACGGTATCGATGATGGCGCTGACTCTGGCCATTGCGGCACCGATCGCGTTTGCTACACCAGACCACTGGGGCTTGATGACCCGACTTGCACCTTTGAGCTCATCTGGTGCAATGACTGCGCCACCTCCAACGAGTAGGACAGGGATATCCTCTGGCGTTGTCTTCATCGTATCGATTATTCTTTCCAACATCTTCTTCGTTTGTTCCTTGAACTCTTTTATATCTTTCTCATCCAATTTGTCTTGTACCTTCGCAGGATCGCCAATTACAACATCGGAGGAAGCGGCAACAGTATAGTCAGTAGCTGTTGGCACATCTCCACCAAATACTATCGCCTTCTCGGGAAGCTTATAGCCTACTGACTCAGGTCCGACTTGCAACTTCCCGTCAACTCTCCTGACCAAGCTCCCACCACCTAACCCTATGCTTTTCACATCTGGATAGGAGAAATTCATTCTCACTCCCGAAAGCTCTGAGTATGCTGCTTGTTGTCTCGGGAACCCATTCGCAAGTAGTAAACCCACATCTGTTGTTGTACCGCCGACATCGACTACCATCATCGCTTCGCCATTCTCTTGCTTGCCAACGAGGAATGCAGCGCCACGCATACTGTTCGTTGGGCCTGAAGAGAACGTTCGGATGGGCAACCGACTAGCGGCCTCCCCGCCCAATATAGTGCCATCGTTCTGAGTGATGAAGACAGGGCAGTTGAGCCCGAGCTTCTTGATCGGTGTTTGGAACGAAGCGATGGTCTTGCGGGCGAAAGAGAGAATAGAAGCGTTCAAAATCGCGGCATTTTCGCGCTCGAGAAACCCGAGGTTTGCGACGGTTTTACTTAGAACGATATCGATATGTTCTCCTAATTCCCGTTTGATAATTTCTGCTGCACGCTCTTCTTGCTTTTCTACCGTGTCGATCGGACTGAAGACTCCGTTCACAACAATGCTCTTGATGCCTTTTTCCTTGATGATCTTGCATTGTTCCACGATCTCGTGCTCTTTGATATCAGATATTAGACTACCATCTACTTCCAGCCCACCTTTGACGAACGCATGGTGCCCTAAGATAATCTTTCGCAGTGAGGCAGGCCAATCTACGCACGGTGGTGCGTGCTTACTAAAGGATCCAGATAGTCGAAGCACTGCTACCGGCGAAAGCCGTGTAGAATCACGGGTGACTACCGCGTTGACAAAGTGGGTCGTCCCTATTGTTACGCTCGCTACGGAAGATGAGTCCACGGAGGCGGATTTGAACATGGTGGTGATGGCGTTCGCGATACCATGGCTAGGATCCGTAGTTGTTGGTGCTTTGTGCCTGGTGGGTTGTGTGAGCTCTTGCGGTATCTTTAAGGCAATTCAGTGTATTGTATGAAGGAGAAGTAATAAAAACAAAGCTCATACTATGGGAGCTAAGAACAAGCTAATGTCACCTAGAGTGATGATACATGTGCACGTGCTATTGCACAACTGGGGGAAGAGTATAGGAATAGGTCTTACCACGCAACAATTCCCCGATCAGCTTCGTGAGACCTCGTAGGGTCGATGATTACACCGTCGGTATTCGTACTACGCGATGAGTTAGTTTCGCAGTGCTACAAGTTCGCTTCGATGCACACGCGGTGCTTACCCGCCAACATCGACGCCGATGCGTAGGTTCTTTGATGAGGCCATCATAGACAAGAGAAGATCTAACAAGCGTGCAAATAAGCAATTAATGCTCAACGCTCAAATAAGGAAAGAAGAGTAGCTCAGCGAACTGTACACCGAACCTGTTGCTGTGAAGATCTGATAAGATTTAACAGGTGGGGCATCATTAGCTTCGGGTTGGTGGGGTTTCGCATGTTCGGATCCGAGGCTACATTCAGGCCTGCCACCTAAGTTTTGTACATTACGCCTACCGTCTTCCGCAGAACACAGGCCATTGGTGCAACCTGGAAGGATCTTGCTGCACCATTGTTCATCTGATAAGATAATGATGTCTTCTTACCCCCACTGCTGGTTGGCCATCGTATCAACCAGTTAAATTCCCCGATATCATGTCCTCGGTTCCCGAAACGGTTACAACGCCGCATATCAACACGGCTGGCTGGCATGGGGAACGTTGGGCTCGGGTAATATCATCAGGTGGCACAGCCAAGTATGAGGAGCTTATCACTACCGGACGAACTCAGACATCTGCAACACCGCCCTCTTCACTCTTTGCGGTCAGACTTTGGAGCTTAACGAAGCTTGACTTCAACCATGGGTTTGAGGAAGAGATTAACAAGCGTTGATCAGAAGATCCGCCTCAAAGGCAATGATGAGGAACATGAGCAGACCGATGCGTGGAGTAATCGCGATTTGATACCTCTGCCGCCGAGTCGAAGGACGTGGGGATGGTTCAACTTCTTTGGGTTTTGGGCGATCGCGTCTTTGAATCTGTCGAACTGGCAGACACCCAACACCTACCTAAGTACGCTTTCTTCCGTTCTGCTTGTTCATTAATGAAAAGACTAACGCACAGCAGCCATGGGCCTTTCAGTGCCACAAGCTATGCTTGTCATTGTTATCAGTAGACTACTCATTGCTCTATTCTCAGCTGTGATAGCCTGGATCGGATTGAAATGGCACATTGGCTTCACCGTACAAAATCGGTATAGCTGGGGCATGAAAGGGAGTTTTATTCCGCTGTCTCAGAGGATATTACTCAACTTCATTTGGAACGCCGTTCAATGTAAGTCTACATCTTTCATGAACAACAAAGATTACACGCTAAGTCACGCAAGGTTGGAACGGCGGCCGCCTTGTCGCAGTATGTTTAACAGCAATATGGCCATCTTTTGCGCAAATCAAGAATACCTTTGGTCCCAATATGCCTACGACGACTGATCAATTTGTCGGGTTTGTAGTGTTTTGGTTCCTCTCGACGCCATTCCTCTGGCTAAGACCCGAAAACTTCAAGGTCCCTTTCCTAATCGTTTGTGTCTGGTGTGGTGTCGGAATGCTTGCATGGATGATATGGGCATTATCAGTTGCGAAAGGTGTCGGTCCACTCTGGAATTCTGGACAGACAATCCCCACTGGTTCTCCGTTCGGTACCTCATGGCTCATCATGGCAGGCATCAATCAAGGTATAGGAAGTTTGGCTGCTGGCATTACGAACGGATCCGACTTCTCACGTTATTCGCGCTCTCGCAGATCCTACATATATGGGACCATCAGCAGCTGCGTCGTAACAGGCGTGCTCGTGTCCCTCATTGGCCTCGTCACTGCATCGGCTGCCCAGAAGATATATGGCGAGGTCTACTGGAACCCACCGGACTTATTGATGCGGATGATGGACAGTGGCCGCGGTTCGTCGAAGGCTCGGGCGGGTGTATTCTTTCTGTCTGCGGGCTTTGCGTTCACCGCAATGTTTGAAAACATATGTGGCAACTCGATCGCTGGCGGTATCGACCTGGCAGGTCTTTTCCCCCGTTACATCGATATCAGACGCGGAGCCATCATTACATTCGTCGCTGCATGGGTCGTTCAACCATGGCAGCTCATCAATAAGGCGACGACGTTTATCGCTGTCCTCTCATCGTTCTCCGTCTTTCTAGCGCCTCTTATTGGTATAATGGCATGCGATTACTATATGCTTAGAAAAAGGAGGATTCGGTTGAGCCATCTTTACAGAACGCATGACTCGTCTTACTACTTCTGGAAGGGCGTTAACTGGAGGGCAATACCTGCCTGGATCTGTGGATGGGCGCCTACGATTGGAGGCCTTGTTGTGACTGTTCGAAGAGACCTCAACCCGCCGAAGGCGTTAGTTCAGTTATATTACACGGCCTTTCTGATCGGTAAGTACCTGATCGTATTAGCATAGCACCCGGTTCATGCTTACATTTGTTCTAGGCTTCTTCATAAGTGCTCTCGTGTTCTACGCCCTGAATATCTTATTTCCAGTACAAAAAATGGACCAGATTGATGATGTGGATATATATGGCACTTTCACAGAAGCCGAGGCAAAGAGGGTCGGCGTTGCTCCTTTTGAAGAACTTCCGATCAATGGACTAGCCGCTGGACGCAAATCATCGGAGAAAACTGTCGTCGTTCAGGATGGGAAGGGTGTGTGAGTGACAAGTAACCCTCTGTCGCATCTGGGCCCAAGACGACATGCGTTAGACATAATCTCTGCATGACGAATAAAAAGATTTGTATCTATTGCTGGGCAGCTAAGAGGCATTGTGACCACACCCATTAGGAAGGTGGAATTAGGACTGGTTGAGCCTCCATATGTCTCTGTGACCAACTAATCAAACAGTCGAGTCTATCTCTGCGTGACTCGTCTGGTGTAATACATCATCTTGGTGGGGGTGCTAATCAATCTACCTTGTTTGACCAAGGGTTCATGATATGTTGGAAACTTCGCCAAGCCCTGCAGACGCCGGCAGCGGAATCTGCTAAGTCTCCGGCGATCTAAGGAGGGCCACTGCATTGGAATTGTTGAGTTGGTGTGGGGGTTTCATCGCGGCCTACGAAGGCTGCACACGAGTGATGAGGTGTTTCAGGGTCACGTAGAAGGTGCATCATTGAAGCATTGGAAGGCGTCAAAGTACGGAGAAGTCGGCGATAAATGACGATATCGAGGTAGTAGCTTGCCATTGTGTCGGTATGCTTTCACATGCAGATGGGTTTCGTTGCTGCTTATCTGCACCTGAAACGAGGTGCCCGTAGCGCCTGCTTTGACCTGTTGCGAAGTCCGCCCTGGGTTTGGAAACGCCCTCTAGATAGTTAGCCGAAGAGAATCGAGACAGCGGCTTTCGTGAGATTTCCAGATCTTCAAAAGGTTATGTTGACAATCCAGGGGTCGAGGTAAGCCCCTGGTGCCCTCAGATCCTAATGCGGGAAAGCGTGCCAGCCACCTCGGCTGCGTCATCCTCGTTGCGTGTGCACGTCGAGCCTCATCTTGTTTCTTTTCTCTTGGCTGCGATCTTGTCAAATTTCCATCTACGCCCAACTGTGGATCTCGTTGACGCGGCCCTGGCCCCAGCTATTCGCCCACGTTCAGTCGTGCTGAGTGCACCGCCCACTGCCCAGCAGGCACAGTCCCTCAAGAGAAGATATGAGCAATCGGGGAACTGGGAAGAAGGTGGCAATCTCCAGAAGTAGCAACGATGCGCGACAGTCATCGCTTTCGTGCTTAGCTACGGAAGCCGCCACGCATTGCTAACTTCGGTGTTACTCATGGATGCCATCTTCCAGGACTTCAAAGCCACGATTGCATCAACAATGGGCTCCTGGACGCACGTGGAGCACAGCGCCGTCAACGAGGTCGAGATAGGCTTTCTGCCTAAGTCTTGGGCTTGGCTAGAGAGGGTCAAACATCAGTGTGGACCTTGAGTGAGGTTTCTGGCATTGTTGAGACACCCTCTCTGTTTCTCGCCATGACCCTAGACGAGACCCGCGGCCGCGCTCGCAATGCAGCTAGCGTATAACCCTTCGACCTTATCTACACAAAAGCGTATCTGGTTCGCGGCTGTGGCTTCATCGGCTCCATCATGGTGGGGCTGTTCCTCTTAGAGCGTTTGCGTGGGATGCTTGGCATCAAGGTCGACACAATTGGATCCGCTTTAGGGGTTCCATCACGTTTCAATGCGCCTTCCGCGGCGCGAATCATTGCAGCTCTAACTTGAGCCGCATCTTAATCCCTGTTTATTCACCTAGCCTCCGCCTTAACCATGCTTCGGGGGATGGCGGTCCGCTCCATTCATGAAGTCCAAATCAGAGACCGCCAGCCCAATTGTTCGTGAGTTCCTGGAAGCAGTAGGGACTCCCCCTGCAGGGCCGTCCAGGGCACTGTACATGCATGTGTGGCCTGGCCCTTTCGTCGCTATGTACTGCTGCGCAATTGGAACTCCATATCATCAAAAGTGGGCGAAGACTATCAGTGGGAACACTTGCCTCGTCAGCTTCGGTGGACTGTAGCATGCGCTCCTGTCGAGGCCTGTAAACGCAAGGTTCTAACCCACAGCTACGCGCAATCGTCATGTTTGCTGTCGTTCGGTGCACAAGCAAGCATAGCCGCTATGCAGGTATGGCGCGCCCAACAAATGCCCTTCATAAGCACTCAACGACGAAGCTATGTTCATATCTCTTGGCAGAGCGGGCACCGCCAAGCTTGCATTTGCACTCCTGGATTGGGATGAAGCGAAGACAACCTCACATTGGCATTCAAAGCACGTGCACTGATGCCGATCCAGGGCTTATTCCACGCTCTAATGTGGATCCCAGGAGAAGGTACGCAACGCTTCCCTCTGCCAAGCTCACTGAGATCTCCTCCCATCCCTCCATCGCTGCTTGAAGTCGTTAGTACAAAACATGGTACGTGGATCGCAGCAAGTTGAATTATTGGAATAGCCCATGTACCCATGCTGATCTTTCTGTGCGCTGGTTAATACTCAGCCTCCGTCCACTTCGCGTTCCTGCATCAATCCCACAACCCGGTGCTAGTTTACTCTCATTACTTTTGCATATTCCACAAGCATCGTTTTTGTACTTATTTTTGGCGGTTCCAGTCATCAACTCTCCCGGTGCAGGACACCTCTCTTTAGACTTCGGCAATGGATACTCGCTTTCAACCTGAAGGCCTATCCTTCGATAAGAAAAATTCTTTCAATCTTAATCTCGACAACGGTGACGATCTACGTCATTTTCCTCTTCAAGATGGTCAGCAACTAGACCAGTATCCTCTTCAGTCTATCCAACCGCAGAGTCAATATTCTCCTCAGCGGCAGCGATCAGTCTCCCCACCAGGCCCTCGTCTACTCACTCCACAACAACAGGGGCGTTATGGCCTTCCATTAGGCCCTCGCCTCTCCGAGCCGCAGCGAGGCCTGTCCAACCCAACGCCGCAACAGCAACCACGCCAACACCTTTCTATGCCCGTTGATCAACAAACTCTATATCTTCTACAAAATGGCCAAGCTAGCAGCAGTAGCACCTTGGTGCATACACCTGCTGCGTCTGATCCACCCGAAGCAACCTCCTTCCCTGGCCTAGTCGATGCTAATGGCTACTCTCTTGACAACAAGAGAAAGACGCCAGAAATCGACATACACTCAATTGATCTCGAGAAACATAAGAACGATGGAAGTCACTCGGGGTGGGACAAACATACCAAAGTCCCGGGCCGCAAAGATCCTAATCAGCCGTATCTCCCCTACGCGCAGCGACTCAAGCATTTTACTTGGGCTTGGTACACTCTGACTATGGCTACAGGCGGTATTGCAACTCTCATTGCTATCCAGCCACACGCCTTCCCAGGTCTAATCACGATTGGTGCTGTTTTCTACATCACCAATCTAATATTTTTCACCAGTATAACCACGGCCATGATTATTCGCTTCATCAAATTCCCCGGCGCTTTCAAAGAATCAATCACCCACGAACGCGAGGGCCTGTTCCTTGGGCCATTCTTCCTCTCAATTGCCACCATCATTACGGGTACGCAAAAGTATGTGATCGAATCATACGAAATGAACCATCCTAATCGGACTTGGGCCATAACCACGATTTTCGTGGCCTTCTGGGCCTACACCTTCGCTACCTTTTGTCTTGCTACCTTTCAGTATTCGTTCCTGTTCTGTCGCCATACCTACAAGCTCACCAGCTTCATGCCTTCATGGCTCCTACCAATCTTCCCGGTTATGCTTTCGGGTACCATTGCTTCGGTCATTGCAAGAGATCAGCCACCGGCATCGAGGATGCCAATAATCGTAGCAGGTCTTGGATGTCAGGGTCTTGGCTTCACTGTGGCTATTCTGATGTATGCTCATTACATCGGTCGCCTCATGCAAGTGGGGTACCCGGATCGCGAGCACCGCGGGGCAATGTTCATCGGTGTCGGTCCGCCTTCTTTCACATGCTTGGCTTTGATTGGTATGGCCGATGCTCTTCCCGATGATTTCGATTTGCAGGGAGATGGTCTTCTCGACGCGAAGCTGCTTCGAACCATGGCTCTGGTCGTCGCGCTGTTCCTCTGGGTTTTAGCAATGTGGTTCTTCATGATTACTCTTGTGGCTGTAAGTATTCTTCTTTGAAAATCACTTCCATGATAGTTGCTAATATAATGTCCCAGGTTATCAACTCATGGGCTGTCTACTTCCACTTAGGCTGGTGGGCTATGGTGTTCCCCAACACTGGCTTCGTCATTGCTACCATATCCATCGGCAAGGCACTCAAGGACGAAACAATTCTCTATGTCGGTAACGGCCTAACGATTGCCGTCATCACAATGTGGTTCTTTGTGATTTTCAATCACGTGAGAGCCGTATACGTCGCCGACATTATGTACCCTGGACTAGATGAGGATATTGCAGACCACTAGGTGCAACAAATTCTCGTGTTCCTCATGCACTCTCCATGAATGTGCGATAGCACGAACACAACATTTGCAATCGCCCTATATCTAGCAGTCTCCACCAATTGGCCACTTCTCTATCCATCCGAAATCTCACCACATTGGACTCTTCCCTATGTACAAGTCTTTCGTTGCACAACACAACAGAGATACGCTGCACTTCAAAAGCTATATACCCTCGTTTATATCCTTGTAATTGGCTATTACACTTCAGCGCCAACATGTATTCATCCATTCCATTATAATAGACTAAAAAGCCTCTCTGATATATTTCCTGTAATCTACCACTCATTTCATTCACAGCTTTTGCATAGCGTCGGCGTATTAGATGAGAAGGGAAACACCTATGGTAGATTTACACGCATTTGGCCACTTGGATTAATGTTAGGCTACGTGCCTTACGGCCTCACTGGATCAATAGTAGATTAGAATTTCAACAATGCATCTGTGCATTTATTGCCGATTCCTATTAAGTAGACGAAATCTTCGGACGATACTGATGTTGTACCTCTCGAGGACCAATTGCCACCCAGTGAAATCCAGATACGAGACTAGAAGCAGACGAATGTTGGAGACAGTGGTAATCTCTAGGGCGGATTGGCTGAAACAACTCAACAGTCTCGAATCCACGGCAAGCGGAGCAACCGATATCTCGAGAAACTCTACGCATGTTTGTACATCCGAATGACGACAGATCTTGGCTGTTAGAAGCATTGAAGCCAAGAAGTCTTAGCGATTCGAACAATAATGACAAGGATGAGAGTTACAGACCTTGGAACAGGGAGTAGAGGCTAGCCCGGAAGATTATGTGAGCCAGCATATATGAAGCATGAGGGTTCAAGGGTTCAAGGGTATCGTGGCCGGGGGGGACTTGATGGAGTACGTGAAGCGTAGATCTGTATGGGAGGTAGTCAATGCTTCAAAGACTACCGTAGCGACATGCGAGGGCGGCTGGTGATACATTGTGACGTTGTCTGTGCTAAATCTATAGCGGGGAGAGGTTCACGGTCGCGCGATACCGGACAATGAAGATTTCGATCAAGAACCTCAGGCCAGGTGGCGACAGGTAATGGAGTGTACGTCACATGCAGTGATATTCATCGGTACTTTACAGGTGTTCAAGTCCTCGAAGATTTTTCTTTTGCGAGTAGCACACTTTTCTTCGGAGGCTACGCTCTCAACAATTTGTAAGCAGGAGCAAGTGATGTTTTAAATCATACTCCTGGTGGGTTCCTTCTCTTTCATTGACCTCACCATTTCGAGCGCTCCGTTCAAACCCCTCTTCGTACTCTCGAAGTAAACATGTGAAAATTCGCTGCTTGCTTGCCCACTGATTGTTCGCGCTTGGATGCCGTGGCTGATAGTGCTTCCCTGCGATCATATTAGTACTGAGCTTCAGAACTGTAGTTATGTATAGCCCTTCAGAGATTGATTACGAATCAACTCACCCTCATCAAATGGAAGACCTTGGCAATCTCCCACTGATCTTTCCTCGGATCCCAGCCCGTGATTTTCGCATACTCGTCAAGCAGTTCGTCCATACTTGGCATTCCGTTTTCTGCTTGGTTTTCTGGCTCATACACTTCTCCTCCTTGATCATCTCTCGCTGCCATTTTCGGGCCTCCAGATATACCTGACTTACCTACACGATTCCAGTACGGTCCAACAACATAGACAGCATCCATGAGCGGATGGCCAATTGTGCTTAATTCCCAGTCTAGTATCGCAATGACCCGTGGCTCCGTAGGGTGCAGGATCATATTGTCGAATTTATAGTCTCCGTGGATGATGCTGGTGCGATCAGTGGGAACATTCTTGCGGATGTGTTCTACAATCTCGTCAAAGTTGGGATGTGCGCGACCCAGCTCTTTACCGGTCGCGATATCTTTTACTTTTGCTTGTTGGGCCTCGATACGGGAGAACGTGTTGCAGTGGCGGGTGTAGAAACCGGTTTTCTTGCCAAAATCAGACAGTCCAATGGCATCAGGGTCTATGGAGTGCAGCCAGGCCAGGGTGGAGACAACAGAGAACCAGGCGGATCGGCGTTCCGTTGGGGACAAAGTCGATAAGTTGGGGTCGGTTATTATGCGTCCTTTAACAAACTCCATAACCTACAAAGCGATTAATCTTGCATTTATAACATACGGAGATGAGGCACATACGTAGAAGATTGTACCAATGATCGATGCATCCATACAAAGACAATACACCTTCGGTACTGGAAACCCCTCAACTGAACCAAGCGCTTTCAGTACCTTGTACTCTCGGTCAACCTGATGTGCTACTGGCGAAATGATCGTCCCACTTGGCTTCTTTCTAAGAATATAACGCGTATTGCCAGCATCATCAACGAAATATGTTGGATTACTTTGCCCATATCCAATCTTCGTCGATTGTACGGGTAACTTCAAATCCGGTATTTCCTGTTGTAGATATTTGCCGAGTTTGTCGTCATCTAGGTCGTGGCGTGCCTTCTGCTCTGTGGTCCCGGACATGGTGGGCTGACAGTATTATCTTCTTCTTGCCCGGGCGACATGCGAAATTAACAGAGGTGGCTCTACATCTTGAGAATATGATGCTCGAGTAAGCTACATCGAGCGGAGAGCCTCGGCGATTCACCTGGCACTCATGAAGGCCGGGGAGCCATAACCGGTTAGCGAGTTTGCGGGGTCACGAACATCGTCAGGCTCGACTGTGGCTTCAAGGCTTATGTACTCTTCGATTAAACCGGAAGACTCCATTTTCTCGTAAGAAGATATATCCCACGATAATATCTAGCCTATCGCCATATCTGATAACTTCTCGCTACGCATATTCGTCTACCTATCGAGATCTGCATGCGTGGTTCTCTAAAAGGTCCCGATCATAAAGACTCATTGCACGAACTCAGTGTTGCAAGCACCCACGAGCCGTTAGTGTAATGCAACAGTTTAGATAGCGCTCGGTATGAAATCGTTGACTCAACTAATCTCACCGACTCTTGGTATCTGCAAGAGTCACCGCCGCAGCAACGTAGGAAAGACCTGTATACATGGTCTAAGAGCTCGGCAGCATCTAGTATCACGCGTACCTATACAATCGCAGACTCCAAGACGAAGAGCCCGTCGTTATGGGGTAGTCATAGCAGCGGACCTTCATGACGATGTTCTTACACGCTCATGTCCAACAGCAATATCCTAGTCGGCGCGATCATTCATGCACGACGTAAGAGGCGAGTGTGCGTGTCAATATAAAATCGGCAATCAACTGCTACCCACCTCAGGAATCGGGCGAAGCCTGAATGCCTACACGTAAGCCGCATATCTTTTAAATTGAAATGTCGACTTTGCTGACGTTACCCGATTGGGGCCAACTGGGGTTTTGGAGTTGCGGCATAATTTTGACGATCGTTGCTTCTTACGATCCACCAGTCGGTAGTTGTCTATCAGAGGATATCGGTTAGGACGATACGGCATCTAGAATTTGTACAATATGTGATAGGCGCAAGTCCCCGGACTTAAAGTGGAAGATTAGGGACAATTGAGTGGTGAGGCCTTGGAAAAATAGCTCTTCCAGTATGCAGTGCCTCGTCGCATGTTGCGACATGATTTGAATACCGATCAGCTCGAAACAAGGCATTTCTGGTGTTCTAGAAGTAATTGCTACTCGTTGGTCAGAGTTACGTAAGAGATTGAAGCACCGTGAAATCTTGGGATTTAACATCACACAAGTAACAAGTTTACACATACAAATTAACGTGCGCCTACATGTGAGAACCCCTGCTATCTTCGCCATTAGAGACCTACTCCACCATTGATGTAATCGCGCCACCACACCTTTGCATCAAGCCTCACACAAGCACCCCCACAATCCCGGTCCATACACAACCTTACGTTGACACCTTGAAGCGATCACCCCCACTAGTACTCAACTCCCCGCTGACTCGTGGCCTTAATTGGTCAAGAGATGCAAATACGAGACGTCACGTTCTAGCGTGCATCTACGCCTTCGAGGGGAATTTCGTCGACGCTGGCAATTCATCCTGGCCACTAAAATCTTACCAACAGCCCTCTAGCTGACGCCCACCGCTTCGACAAATCCGACAGCTTGTTACCACACCGTCCGAGACACGGAACAGCCGCTACGTACGCAAGCCACAGTCCTTTGGACCTCATATCAGACAACCATATACGCGACTTGCATACAGCGCCATCGTCTAACACGCCGGAACTATCAAACCTGCATACATCACCAAAAGATTACACACACACGCACAAAAGCACACTCGAAACTTGACACGTGCGTACCGCGTGCCGCAAGAAAATCCCGACACCTCTGCTCCTGGACTCCTTGTTGGACGCCCTACAGGCAAGAGCTCGCTAGCTAGCTCAGCTATGTCATCAACACGCAGCACCACCCTCCGAAACACAGCGCACTCGTTCTGCGCCGCCCTGATCTCGCTCCCCCCTCCTTCCGAGCTCCTGTCTCAGTTCTTCATTCAGCGACCCAAAATCACAGAGCATGGCCCAGAATGGTCACGCTCGCGCTTACCCTTCCTGGCCAAGACCTTCGAAGGAAAAGAAGGGTGTGAGGAGTACTTCACGTTGATGACTGAGGTGCTAGACATGAGTTTGAGTGAGGATGCGTTTCCTGGGAAAGAGGGATTCATTGTAGATGCTGAGGCGGTGATAGATGGGAAAGGGAATAGCATTGGGAGTGGAACGGGACTGGTTAGTGTGGTAGGTAAAGGTCGGTTTACTAGCAAGAAGACGGGCAAAGGATGGGACGAGCAGTTCATCTACAGGTTTAGTGGGTTTGATGACCAGGGTCTGATTGGGCATTGGGAGATCTGGGCGGATCCACTCAGCGCCTGGGAGGCGGTTGGGGCGTGAGTAAGCTTAAAGATCCTGCACAGTGTTGTATGCTTATGAATATGATGTATGTCCATGAAGATGTGATGTGGTAAGACTTGAGTTTTTCGATTGATTGCGTAGATATCAACGTATCAATGAATGGGGCGCTGAGCCACAGAATGGAGATGTGATGAGGGTACAAAAGCCTCTGTCAGGTGTCCTAGCCTGCTAGAATCCATCCCCAAAGTAGACCAAAAGCTCGATTTCCAAGCGGACTCCCTGAACGCCTGATTGTGGTATCCGTGTCGTGACCGACGATCCGTTCCAACTCCTTTCGCTGAAATAAAGATTCGTTATAGAAATACAGTGCTGCTCGTTCATCTCTTGCTCCACCTTTCAGACCCCGTCAGTCCATAGCAGTAAATAGACACACCTGCCTCGCCATCTGACTCGCTAGTAGAATCTCCCTGAACACTTGATCCATGCCACCCCTGAAATGAATCGTGTAGCTGTCGACTTTGCCCTTCTTTTTCTTCTCCCCCCACACTAACTTGATTGGCTTTGCATCGTCACACCGCTTGCCCGTCCTGCTTCCCGGCTTCGCCCAATCTTTTTGGTATTCATAGAGTGTCTCGGGCATAGCGTCGTCGTGCGGATCCCCCTGCTTCCATACAAATCGTCGACCGCCATATGTGAAGCGCCGCGGCGACCATGGAATCTTCTGCTGCCGGTCCGGGTACTCTTTTATCGCTTGTGAGAAGGGGCCACGTAGATGTATACAGCGGGATTTGTATGCTGCATCTTTTGAAGAATCGCTTGAAATGCGTTTTTTGTCGATGCCAGAGAGAAGAATGGAGATGCACATTTGCGGGTATTCTGCGACGCGGAAGAAGTCTGCGGCGTTGACCTGGCTATCTCCTCTATGTGATGTTTCGAGCATGTATAAAGCGTACTTGTCCGAGTGCTCGCGCGCTGTGTAGATGTATTTTCGAAAGCCGGAAGAGCCAGTCCATTCGCGTGTGCGGTGAAGATGGTACGTTGTTGTGGCTTGTGAGGGGTCGAGCAGCGAATGATAAGGTATATCGGGTGAGGGAAGCTCGTCCAGATCGTATAGAGGGGTATAAGAGACGGGAGAGTATGATGTTTGCCAAGTGAGTAGGTTTTGGATCTAGAGGCGTGTTAACAGACTGGAGCAAACTAGTGGAGTAGTCTGGTGGCACGTACTGCCGAGAGACTCTCACTCTCCTCGTCTAGGTCTCCATTTGCTCCCCACTGATTTGGTGCTGGTACAAACACACATTCGTTTCCCTCCTCGTCTATCTGGTCGCTCCCACTCTCGAGGTGTGGTCGTAATGCCTTCTGCCTCTCTCTATGGATAGTGATTTGCGTCTTGATGATCCGTATCTGCTCGTCTGAGTTCTCATCTGGCGAGATGCTCGCATGCCATTGCTCCATCGCTAGCTCCAAGTATAATGCTGCTGCCTCATGTTGCCGGTAGGACGCATCGTATAGCCAGGCGTGTTCAGACTCGAAAGCAGAGCTTCGAATGTGCTCTAGGTTCTCTCGCGATGTGAGTTCTACCCTGCCCATGATGGGTGGTATACTGTGAATTGGACGACTTATGGTGAGTTGTGGATCCAGAGTCGGTTGGGAGCGAAGTATGGAGACGAGAGTTGGAGGCCTCCAGGCTGGCAGAAGATAAGGCGTAGTCTTTCAGCCTTGGTGTCGCATGTGGACAGGAGGAGTAAGTGAGGCATAGAAGGAATGAGGGACAGTGGGCTGAAAAGCGTAATCGCAACGCCTAGGCTGGCCACAGCTGATGAACCACGACCATCAGGAAGGACCCGTAGCTAAGACGCGCTACATGCCCGTTGCCCCCTGTCATCTTGACCTATGCGTTCAGCTGCATATCAGGCACGGGGCCAAGTTGCGGTGGACATGGGGTTGCAGCCCAGACACTAGTCTGCTTGTGGTAGTGCTAGATTGAAAGTCAATGTAACTACGCGTCGAGACAGGCGCGGACAATCAAACCTGCACATTAGAATGTGTCCATGGCTAGACGACCGGGGAAGGCGGATGGGCGCGGACACGGCGACTCCATGGACCGGTTTCTGCCTGGCCCTCTCCTGGGCATCAACGGCGGCTGAGTGGTGGTGTGTGCAGGTTTGCTTCTTTGTGCGAGGGCGTTTTGGCATTCCGCCCTTTCTCTGCGCTCGACCTCTTGCATGCCTGCCCCCAGGCATAAGACGCCGCCATGCTGCATGCGTCTCTTCACATGACGAGTCTCACCGTCCCTAGCCTACGACGACAGCAGCGAAATGCAGGCGCTTAGGCAGTCATCGGACTCCGAATATGCGGTCTGCTCACCCCCCGCCCAGCCCCCTTGCAAATGGCGTGCGCCGCCCATGTCGCGATACATTGCCTGTTGACAAGCTTCTTCGAGAAGCACTCGAAACATTCGACGCGGGGGATGGCGCGTGTGGCGCCAGCTTCTCGCGCAGGAACAGAGGATTTGTTTGCAGAGTGGATGGCGGTGTGAAGCGTGTAGCATTGCATGGGGTCCAGGCGGCTTGCTTGCTTACACAGTCACTCTTCCCCACACACAGCCGTTATTCGGCCGACGCGGCGCCCCCGGCTCCTCAGTCAGATGTGAGGAACGGCCAAGGCCAGTATTGCATTTCGCTGTCGCAAGCGCTTATCTTCGTCGTTATCTTCTTTGTGTTGCACGAGAGTAGTAGAAGCGCCACCTCGTCTTTGCTCGATGAGATGGAAAGGCTCCCTCCCCACAGGGCTGAACCATGTGGGGCGGATCGATTTCCGGGTACGAGAAAGTGGGTACATTCTTGCGGGAGCGAATTCGTTAGGGGCGGCTGCTCATGGCGAGCGACGAGAGACCAGCCTTGGGACAGGGCAGGAGACGCCTCCGACCCCATAGGCTGGCATCCGGATCCGAGTCGCGTCTGGGAAACTTGGGCACAACACTTGCGGTTTAATAACGTGGCTAAGATTGGCTAGAGGTTTGGAAGACACGGTGCCCGAGAACCACACCTTACTGCACATAGGCCTCGTTTCCAAGGTCGTGTATATCCGGAGGAGAGTCCTTTCCTTGCAGTAGTAGCCCATGCCATCCCAACAGTGAACACATCGGATCAAGGGGAGAGGTTGCGTTAGACTTACACCTGCTCTTTGCACCAACACAGCTAGTTGTCCAGCGCTCACAATGTTCGGATACCCGTTGCGCCGGTCACTTCATCGATCCCCGTCTCCTGCTTCCCAAATGATTCGCCATGGCGCTCCCAGCAAGAAGGGCGCTGGGACCCAATCGGACGTGGCCGATCACAATATCCCTTTAGGCGATCCCGGTGAGACGACGCGTACATCATTATTCCTTCTGCCTTCTGTTGCTTCGTGTAACAAGTGCTTCCTTGCTGGGGCCGATGGAATACCTGGAAGGGCGACTTCCCGGAGGACTCATGGTGGACTATCCACCAGTTCTTGCGGACCATGGTGGATTTTCCTGGAGGAGTCTTCATCGCACAAAACACACTCACGCTACCTATATGACTCCGTCACAGCCTTACAGGACCGCGACTCCTGAAGCTACACATGACGCCAAGAGGGGTGCCTGAGCGCCAAACACGTCGCCGAACTGTGGCAGGGTGCCTGATCTCACCGCCTCTGTTGTGCGACCTTTCAGCAAGACCACATCGCATGGAACGACAACCTTCCTTCGCCGTCAACCTCTAATGCAAGGTACGTGATGCCTGTCACACTCACAAAAGATATCGTAGGCTGTTGTTTACATCACATATCTCCTATCGATCAATCAAACTGCATATACTGCCCAAACAGAACTCTATGCTACGACATCATCTTATCAAGTTATAGAGCCCAGTACAAAAACGAAGACGCCTCTTGGTTGTACTCAGTGTTGCTCCTAAAAGAGAGGATCATCATCCTTGATCGGCGACAACTTCCCCTTTCCCTTGAACATCTCTACAACATCCCCCTGTTCCGACAACATAAACCGACTTGCCTGGTTCCCTACTTCAGCCAACTTCCTCCACCTCGCCAAATCCTCCGGTTTTCTCTTATCTCCCAGCGCTTCTTTCCCTCTCTTCCAATGGCCTTCAGAAAACCCAATCAAAGTTGACACCTTCCCTTTGGTGATATCGTACACAACAGATACGATGGTGCCAGTCTCTTCGAGCCAGTTGATTTGCCATAGCTCACCGGGTCGGATACATTGGTATGTTGCACGTTGGTAGTTGACGCGACCAGCCATGGGTCCGCCGTGAATAGCGTAGACTACCCTATCCTTGGAAAAGCACCACAGTTCGTATCGCCATTTTTCGGGATTGCCGTTGCTGTCTTGCGCATCGTAGTCGTAGAACAAATGCGTGTCGAGGATGTCTTTCTCGAAGGAGGGGTCGAGTGGGGTGTTGGTGTGGTAGTCGGGGAGGTTATCGCCTGGTGCCATTGCGTTTTAAGCTTGTTACTTGAGTTATCGGCCGGATTCTTTGATGTTTATCAGGTAGGACATGGACAGCATATATATACTCGCTCGGCTCTACCGGTCACTTGGTCTTGCAAACAACAGACATCTCACGATAGCGATTCTTTCGGCCCTTTAGTGGAACTTAAAAGTGGAATTCTGAAAGCATGCATCATGCTGTGTTGTTTCGTGCGAAGCTTTGTACTTCAGTTTGACCAACCGTGGGCCAAGACGACGTACTTCGATGTGTGCAATTGGCTCTAGACCATTGAATTCCGTAATTCATAGGACATATCATAACTTTATCAATGGACCCACGAAGCCAGATCAGGCGATGAATTGCAAACGGAAGAGATACAACAACACGTGATGTGGACCGGGGACACGGTGGATGACTTAGCATTGCGCTAGCGCCGCGCTACGGCACTCGCAGCTGCCTACTCCGACTCCGAAAAGCTCCAACTTTTCTTCTCTCCTACGTTGTTCAGCAAAATCACTCCACTATGAGGTGGAGCAAAGCAGTCGTGTCTTTTCGGCAGTTTTAATCGCTCAGCTATGAGACACATCCAACATTCCTGCTAACCTACAGGTAACGAGTCGTCGCAACTCTGTATACTTCAACAGGTACGTTCATACTTTCTTCGCACGATTTCGCTACGCACTCAAGCTCTAAGATGAAATGTACATCGACCATTAAACACTTTAGGAAGAGCCGGAAAAGGTATGGCTAGCATCGACATATGTTACGCCGTCGCTGCTTATAACTTGGTCTCTGAAGAGCAACATTTTCTCAGCACATTGCACACCCTGGGCGTGAATACCTGCTGACGAGAGGAAAACAGATAGATGTGATCATCCAGTCAAGATGCCTACTGCATTATTACCTCTGCGTACGTGCGCACGCCGATGATAGTCGTACGTCCATACGATCGAACCACATCCGACCGAATCGGCGACTTGGCACATGGCATGGTTTTGATGGCTCACAACAGTGTGTTACTTTGGTTTTGGCACTCGTCACTGCAAAGATAGTGTAAGAACATGGGAGGTCGAAACACGATGATTTCCTAGTGATATGATTCTATGCATGCAGCATATCTGTCCAGCTGTCACAACATAGTAAGGTAGCAGCATCGAGCTCCAAGGTTGAGACAGTTGGTGTCGCCTTCACTCCGTGGAGGTCACCAGGCGCAGGCGTCGTTTCGAAAGGCTGTAAGAGTATGTCGTTTATGACGACGAGGCTTGGATCTATATTGTTAGGCTCGTAGCCCGCACTCCAAGATTGAAGTAGCATATTCACATCAATGTCAATATCAATGCCAGTCGTAGATGCCTGAACAGCTTCTGCGGCGAAGTCATCCGTCCAGATCGCATTATGATCAGCCCCAAAATCTACCAGATCATTAAAGTCGAACGTCTCCCAGTCGGTTGTTTCGGCGCTTTCAGTAGAGGTTGCGGCTGCCCTCGGACTGACGTGCTCTACCGTCTTTGCTTTCGTGTACTCGTTTGGGGTCATGCCCGTCTTGTCTTTGAATATCTTGTGAAAGTATCGTGGAGTAAGGCCAACATTTTTCGCAAGATCCTGCAGCCTGAACACCTTCGGGTCGTTCTTCTTGAAAGCCTCGTCGATCAGAAGGCATGCCTTCTCTACTGCTCGCTCTTGAGGATCCTCCGGTACCATGTTCGGCTTGCACCTCTTACAAGCTCGGAACCCTGCCGTCTCTGCCTCGAAAGGGGTCTTATAAAAGCCAACATTTGCTCGACGCGCTAAGCGTCCAGGGCATGTCGGCCTGCAGTAAATATGTGTTGACCTGACAGAGTAGATGAATTGCCCATTCGCGTTTGGGTCGCGAGTAACCAGCGCTCGCCACCGAGCGGCGTCAGTTATGTAAGCCATGAGCACTCGAGTCTCCTTTGCTATAATCTAATTAATCCACAGGCTTTCAATGATTGTTTTGACCTAACGGTACCTTTGTGGCTTTGAAGAGAGGCCGCCGGATCAGCAAGGATGTGTCTTCAAGAGCGCGCTTTTGATGACCAAAGGGGTTCGCTGAGGGATTGGAGCGTTTCGAGATGATCGCTTTCAAAGGTTGAGAAAGTGGGTGACGATTGATCTGGGAGTTTAGGGGACGGGTGTGGGGTCTTGCTGGTATTCAAGACATGATTGAGATCCATGCTGGAGTTGAAGGGTCCAGGGCCACATGCGCTCTGATTGGCCATATTGAAAGCACATGCGATGACGCATGCTCGTACCTTTCCTAATACCTACAAGCGTTTCGAGTTGACATGATGGATCCATGATTCAATCTACAGCTTACTAAAGACGAACAATAGGTGTTGAAGTCTCTGCGGGGGATGATCACCTGACACCGCGACTGCTCTTGCCCTTCCAGCCTTCAGCATGTTGGGAGATGCAGGCACGATGGAGGCCCTCATCAGGGGACGCGCGAGGAGATGGAGTAACCTACATGCCTCCGTGTTCTGCGCCTACCTGATCATAGCGACACCCTCCTCAACCCTTCAAGATGCTCGATAGGCCGGATGCCGGTGTGATGCCCGGTATCGTAGCACTTCCACCGACGACAGCGAGACAAATTGGCTCCGGTCAAGTCCTTGTGGACCCAAGCTCAATCGTCAAAGAGTTGATTGATAATGCTCTGGATGGGAGGGCGAAGAGCATCTTCGTAGATATTACCGCCAACACCATCGACACCATCCAAGTGAAGGATGACGGCCACGGCATTCCAGCCGAAGACCGCGCCCTAGTCTGTCGTCGTTACTGCACGAGCAAGATCAGAGACTTCCACGACTTGAAAGAGGTGGGAGGGCAATGGCTCGGCTTCCGCGGCGAAGCTTTGTCAAGCATGGCTGAGATGAGTGGCACGCTTTCAGTTACCACCAGGGTGGAAGGAGAGCCGGTCGCCGTCAAGCTGAAGTATGGGCGCAATGGTGAGCTTGCTTCGTGAGTATATACTGCTATCACTACCAGCAATTCTTCCCTCGGCTGACGACCAAGTTAGGACTGAAAGGGACTCACATCCAATTGGAACGACGGTCAAAGTTACCAACTTCTTCGAGCATATACCAGTTCGCAAGCAAACAGCATTGAAGAGCTCTACTAAATGGCTCGGTAAGATTCGCCGTCTTATACAAGCCTATGCTCTCGCTAGGCCTGCTGTTCGATACAGACTTCACATACTTAAAGCGAAGAACGAAAAAGGTGACTTCGTGTATGCACCAAAGGCAGATGCAGATATTAAAGACATCATTTCTAAGGTCATTGGAAAGGATTGCGCCCTCCAATGCGACTGGACTGCCATGGAAACAGACGGATTTGAAATTCGTGCGATTCTGCCTAAACCCACCGCACACGGGTCAAAGATCGCAAATCACGGTGCTTTCGTCTCCATCGACGCGAGACCGATGTCCAACAGTCGAAGGACTGTCAAGCAAGTGGTAGCTGTAGTAAAGGACAGACTCCGCAAGTCAAACTCCTCGCTTGGAGCCGTGAAAGATCCTTTCTTTTGTATGAACATCATATGTCCACCTGACAGCTATGACCCCAACATTGAGCCTGCGAAGGACGATGTGATGTTTGAGAATAGAGATCTCATCATGGGCGCCATCGATAAGCTACTGTCATCATACTACCCTATAATTATTACCGAAACAGAGGATATCGAGCCGCCAACATCTGCCCAACGCCCGCAAGAGTTCGAGCTTGACGAGCGACCACTTCGAGATCAGACACCAGTCTCAGTCTATGAGGATGCTTTTACAGGATTGGGCGAGGAGAATATGTCCAAGTCACCGCAGGATCAGCCGCGATGGAGATCCAGCATGTACGGCATTGATGAAGATGATCTGGAATTTCTACAGGAGAACCGGCCTCTAGTGATCGAAGAAGAGGAAGGCCTTCGAGCCGCAACCGTGTCCAACCCATGGACTATTGCACTGATGAATGCTGCCATCAATCCAAAGAAACTGACTGCCAATAGACAGTTGCTGAGTCCGGCTAAAAGTCAGAGAGCATCCACCCCGATGCCTAGCTCTCCCACATCTGCCATCACTCCCTACAGAAACATGCCATCTGAGCCTTTGACACCCCAGACTTCATCGCGATCGAACATGCTAAGGTCTTCATTAGACAATGAACTAGAAAAGAGCATTCAACACCTACCTCGTCCTTCATCGGAAGGACACCCCGAGAGGGATCGCAGGGAACATGGACCTGGATTCCGAGATGAAGAGCTGTCTAACATATCGCCATCTAAGTCTAGGGATCCGACTTGTTCTACTCAAGTCAACTTCGAACGCCCAGGGATACAACCTTCTGAAACGAACCAGTTCAGCTCTACCTTACAAGATACGTCACCTATACCATTGTCTGCTCCGCGCCGAAACCAACGGAAACAACAAGCGTTGGATGATACATGGTTTGGACAACCAATGCGTGGTTCCGAGCCTTCGCAGCCTTCTCATCACCAGAAGCGAGCAAAGCATCGGGATGTCCCAAGACCTGTTATGGCTGCAACGGAGCGTCTGATAGAGGACAGACCGTACTCTAAAAATAACACTGATATCCGTAGCTTCCTCCGACGAAATATGAGGCCTCAGAGACGTGCTTCTGACGATCGTTCACCTGCGCCACGTTTTCCACGTATCGGTTTTCAACTTAAATCAAGTCAGTTCACAGGAGAACTATCTCTAGTTAACGGTTGTGGAGACCGTCCCTCTCCGCCGAGTAGTCAACGAGGGACCCCGTTTCATGGTAGTTCGAGGGCTACCTCTGCAGAACCTCAACCTCGCTCGAAGCATTTCAGAGATCAGTTGTTGTTTCATTCCGACCGCGGGACAAGTCCTGGGCTGCATGACATAGCATCACAATTCAGAGCATATGCCAAGCGAGAAGGCCCTTCAGTCGTCCTCTCCACGGGTAGCCAAACTTCGATGCTCCTTGACACGAGGTCTGAAATTGATAGAAGGGATCCTCAAGTTCATAGAGGCAACGGTGCCGTCCCCGATCCTCGCGAAATGATTCTTCAGTCCCAAGCCTACGAAAACGGATTCTCTCAGTCACACGCCCTTCGTCCTTCCTCGGTAGGTAGTGAGCGTCTATTACTACTATCCCCAAAGGCTCAAGATCTAAATTTGTCCCTGAGTCCAATGCGGAGAAAGGAGACACGCCTAGCACCAGCCCGTGAGTCAGCTAAGAAGACTCACCGGCTTAGACGTTACACGACTGATGGTTTGGAACGTACAAAGTCCTCCAAACTCCCGCTCGAGCGAGTGCCTCACGGTTACCGTATCCAGGATGTCGTGCTTCCGCTCGCTCCAAGTCTCGTCGCTGTTGTTCAGAGCGCTCGCAAGCTTGACATGAGTCGCAATAGCCTGGAATGGGGCTATTCACTTGATCAAGCTTTTGATGCCTTTGCGGAACGTAACACAGAAAGGAAGATTATGGACTGGGTGATCAAGATCGACGAGATGTTGCACGAGCAGCACGAGAGGATGGATCGTGTTGACACGCGCTGTGAGCTGCACGAGGGTATACAGAGAGGGCTAGATGCCAGGAAAGAGCAAGACGGAGGCAATGACACGATCGAAGATATCATCCACAATTGGGGCCCGGTGCCGGCTGAAAATGTGCTTGAAGACATGTCGGACTTCAGTATGTCGCAGTTAGTTGACTTGGATGCCGATGTACACGTAGCGACTATGGGAGTGGTCGAAGACAAAAGCCCGATCAAGGTGGCAGATGACTTCGATGATGACATTGACGATATGTTAATGGATCTCTAGTCGACAGAGGGTCGGTTGGAGGCCTCCAAGCTTACAGTCAGGTAGCAGAAGCAAGGATATGATGTGCAGGTGTGGTGGTATGTTAAAATGCATGCTGCTTACTGGAAAACCCATATCGAATAGGCTCACCGCTAGCTAGAGTCTTAAGATAGGTGCGACAGTGGCATATCTAGTGACCTGTACAAGGGAAAGTGCATGTACCTCGCGGGTTCCAAAATGATTATGAAGATTCTAGGGGTATCTACAAATACTACTTTCAAAGAGTTGAGAACTTTTATGAGTATCCAATAGGGTAGTCCCTCATCATTTCTGTGCGAGATGCCATTATACACGGCTCTCAGCTACGCATCCTCCAACACCCGGCCGTCGCAACAATCAAATCTCCCTGAACGCAACCTCCTCAGGTAACCGGAAAGTCGCGCAGAACATCCTCTTCTTGGGCGCCACGTCCCTGACATCATAAATATGCACCTCAGGTGTTTCCGGCGTAATCTCATAGCCTAATTGTCGGCTGATCTCCTCACAAATCTCTTTGGTCTCAGCGACGTTATCGTCGCTCTTTGTGCTGAAGCAGTGTGCATGCACCATTGGCAACCCTTGTTTTGTGACGAGCTGTTTGATCTCATCGATGGAGATGTTCGAGGGTAGGTGAGGGTTGGAGGAAGAGTACAGGCCGATGAAGGAAGGGAGGAATGTTATTGCGCTCGCGGGGAGGTTCATAACATAGTGTGCGAAGATGCGTGGTTGCACCAGTGTCTTTATCGGCTCAGGTTTCCTAACATTCTCCGGCGCGGATCTTGAAAACTTGGTTTTGGGGTAGATGGCGACTTGATGCTCGCTCTTGAGCAGATCTGCTGAAGCTTTCTTGATGAAGTCACCGCCATCCATGTTCCAGCTTCTCACAAAGTCCCCAACCTTGTTGATCCTAATGTTATCGACCAAGCTCTTGTAGCTCTCCGGATTCAGGTCGTTTGCCCAGACGAAACACTTCTTTTTCCCACCTGGCACAGCGAAGGGCCCCACGCCGGCCATGACATCACACACGGCCTCGCCCTCTTTGAATAGAATGCACAGCCGCTCATGCTCGGTGTGCAGCCTCGTATTCCAGTACACCTTGGCGAAGTCGAACTTGAATATGCAGCCTTGCTCGCGCAGTTCAACATCCATATTATCCTCTCCATATAGCACTTCGTACTGAAACGTGCGGAAGGCATTCTCAGTGCCCACGTTGTCCAGCTTATTTATCACTGTCTTAACCATGGGGTTCTTGTCAGCAAGGACCGTGGCAATGAGGTGTTTGTATGGCCAGTATCGTTCGCGGAGATTCAGGTGTGCGACGTGACCGGCGAGGGCAAAACCTTGGGGTATCTCATCGTCGGATTTCTTCTCGGGTGCGGGGATGATGGCGGAGGTGATCTCAGAGTAGGAGAAGTAATCGTAGTCAAGGTTTAGTTGGAAAGGTATGACGCCTAACGTGCCATCCTGCTCGAGGTCGCGCAGCTTAGGGGACCATGTTGTGCGGTCTAACTGGAGTGAGGACTCAGCACATCTAAACAAGTCTTCTATCACCACACGTACCGTTGTGGACGACCTCTGGTCGCAGTAGCAGGCATTTCCCACCCTTCTGCGCTCGCTCTTGATCTGTATCCGGCCTGACAGGATCGAGTCGGCTGTTCTGTAGCGTCTCCCGGCTTGCTGTAAGCTCTTTGCGGCATCGCGATATGTCTTTGGAGTTGAAGATGCGGGCGGCCGAGGTGGGGATAGTTTTTTGGAAGAAGCTGCGGTCCAGCACCTTCATGGCGCGGTTGATGGGAGGGGCGAACATGTCGGTCGAGGCGTCGGACGAGGCCATAGATAGCTACGGTGTTGCAAACAGAATGCGCGGCTTGCTCGTGGAAGTGAAGTGAAGTGTAGGCAACTTTTCTTGGTGATGGCGCAGGGTCCGGGGTGTCAGGTACCAAAGTTCGCAGGCAGTCTACCCCTCGAGAGATGCGGCCAGCGTCGCAGTTAGGCTTCTCGCTCCTCGGTCGCAGTGGTAAAGCTGCATCTGGACTGTTTTGCAAATATGACGGTTCTTCTAGAATGGACCAGGGCCTGCTGCACGTCCACAGTTTGGCTGGGATATCCCAGAGCGGTCACCCGCTGCAGGGCTGGCAAGGATTCGCGCGTAATCTCGAGAAGTTGGCCTTGACCGCGATTCAACAACACAGCCAGGTACCCCCCAAATCACCCACCTCCTGAGCCACTTCGAGTGCCCCAGACGCCGTCGACGTGCCATGAAGCCTCACAAATCCCGCATATGATCGCAGCATTGACTCTGAGCCGTGCACTGCCTGCGCTTCTCCACACGTAGTTGCAACCTCGGACTAGAAACATTTCGCAACCTACACCATGGCATCTGGAGGAGGGAATATCAAGGTGGTGGTGCGGTGTAGGCCCTTCAATGGGCGAGGTACATTCTCCAGGCTTCGAGCTTATACAGACAGGCTAACAGCGGGCAGAAAACGCGCGCAATGCACAGTGTATTGTGCAGATGAAGGGGGACCAGACCATCCTCGCCCCCCCGTCACATACCGATGTCAAGGGCAAAGCTGCCAAAGCCGCCCTCGAGGGCACCAAGGCATTCGCCTTCGATAGGTCATACTGGTCCTTCGACCGCAACGCCCCGAACTATGCCGGCCAGGACAACCTCCACGACGACCTCGGCAAGCCGCTGCTTGACAATGCTTTCCAGGGATACAACAATTGTATCTTCGCCTATGGGCAGACGGGCTCGGGAAAGTCGTACTCGATGATGGGGTACGGCAAGGAGTACGGCATCATCCCCAAGATTTGTCAAGACATGTTCGAGCGGATCAAGGTCCTGCAGGAGGACAAGAATTTGAGCTGTACCGTCGAAGTATCCTACTTGGAAATCTACAACGAGCGCGTTCGCGACCTCCTAAACCCGTCGAACAAAGGCAATCTACGAGTTCGAGAACATCCTTCGACTGGCCCGTACGTGGAAGACCTGGCAAAATTAGTCGTCCAGTCCTTTCCTGAGATCGAGAACTTGATGGACGAAGGAAACAAGGCCCGTACCGTTGCCGCGACCAACATGAACGAGACGTCCTCGCGATCGCACGCCGTTTTTACTCTTTGTCTTACCCAAAAACGCCACGATGTCACAACTAGCATGAGCGGGGAAAGGGTTGCAAAGATTAGTCTGGTCGATTTGGCAGGATCAGAAAGAGCACAATCGACTGGCGCAACGGGAGCTCGACTGAAGGAGGGTGCGGAAATCAACAGATCTCTCTCTACACTTGGTCGTGTCATCGCAGCGCTGGCCGACTTGTCCATCGGCTCCAAGAAGAAGATACAAGTACCATATCGAGACTCAGTTCTAACATGGCTGTTGAAAGATTCGCTGGGAGGAAATAGTATGACAGCTATGATTGCTGCCATTTCGCCTGCCGACATCAATTATGAAGAAACGCTGTCAACTTTGCGTTACGCAGATTCTGCGAAGCGCATCAAGAATCATGCCGTCGTCAACGAAGATCCAAATGCGCGCATGATTAGGGAACTCAAGGAAGAGCTGGAGAAACTTCGCTCCCAGCTTACCGGAGGTGGATCAAGTGGCTCCAACGGCATAATGGAAGAACAATACGCCCCCGACACGCCTCTTGAGAAGCAAATAGTCTCCATTACTCAAGCAGATGGTACAACCAAGAAGGTTTCAAAGGCCGAGATCGTGGAGCAACTGGGCCAGTCTGAGAAGCTCTACAAGGATCTAAATGAAACATGGGAGGAAAAACTCGCAAAGACCGAAGAAATCCACAAGGAGCGAGAGGCTGCTTTGGAAGAGCTCGGTATCAGCATTGAAAAAGGCTTTGTAGGTCTCTCAACGCCTAAGAACATGCCGCATCTGGTAAACTTGAGTGACGACCCTCTTTTGACCGAGTGTCTGGTCTACAATCTGAAGCCGGGAACGACGACCGTAGGCAACTCCGATGTTGACGGGCAGACGGCCCAGATACGCTTGAACGGTTCACAAATACTTGCGGATCACTGCAATTTCGAGAATGTAGATGGAAAGGTGACGGTAATACCAAAGGAAACCGCGAGCGTCATGGTCAACGGCGTCCGAATAGACAAGCCCAGGTTGCTCAAGAGTGGGCATCGCATCATCCTTGGCGACTTCCACATCTTCCGCTTCAACAATCCACAGGAGGCAAGAGCTGAGCGCGCAGAGGTAGGAACAAGCCTGCTCCGACATACAGTAACCGCGAGCCAACTCAGCTCTCCGTCTCCTGCGCCAAGACCTGGCCACGACAGATCGTTCAGTACGATTAGCGTAGCGAACTCCGACTTCGACCCTGACAGCCCTAGAGCGGGATCGCCCGCCTTCTGGCAACGCGGCCGCGAATCTGAGTTCTCGTACGCTCGGAGAGAAGCTCTAACTGCGTGGTTGGGACCTGACAAGCGGATCGAAAACCTCCCAGACGAAGATTTCGAGGCCTTGTTCGAAGATCTCAATAGACTCCGCGAGACACGAAAGGCTCGCCCTGAAAGTCGGATATACCAAAGTGACGAGGATATGGAGTCGATTTCTTCGTACCCTGTGAGGGAAAAGTATGCGTCTGGAGGGACTTTCGACAACTTCTCGCTCGATACCATGTTGACGATGCCTTCCACGCCACTGCAGGATGGTAGCGAAAAGATGCAAGAGATTAGAGAGGATATGGAAGAAAGGTCAAAGGCAAATGAGAAAGCTAAAGACGAGTTAGAAGAGCTTCGAGCCGCCAAAGAGGATATGCAAAAACAGTTACAGGCACAAAAGGATGCTTTTGAGCGGCAGCTGAGAAAGCTCGGGCACGAACCTACACCGGAGACGGATGGGGAAGCAGCAACCGAGAAGCCGAACGATGCCCATCTTGATCTAGTGCGGACTGTCTTCCAGCAGTGGCGGCGACGGAAGTATGTTACTATGGCAGAGACGCTACTCCAAAACGCAGCGCTCTTGAAGGAGTCGCAGATTCTGAGCCAGCAGATGGACAAGCGTGTCGTCTTCCAATTCTGCATTGTGGACGTCGGCCACACTGTTCCGTCGTCCTATGACTTGGTCAACATGGGTATCCCGGGTGAAGACGACGAGTTCCTTGATAACCAGCCCAAACCTTGCGTGGGTGTTCGCGTCATTGACTTCAAGAACGAAGTCGTTCATCTGTGGTCACTGCAAAAGCTCCGCCAACGTGTCCGACGCATGCATCAGATGCACCAGTACATGAACCGGCCTGAGTTCTTCCAGCACTTCAACCCTGAATCGCCCTTCTCTGACCCTTGTATGCCGGAGTTTTCGCGTGTCGGCGATGTTGATGTACCGCTCGCTGCTGTCTTCGAGGCCAGGGTACGCGACTTCAGCCTTGATGTTATATCTCCGTATACGGCAAACCCGATCGGTATCATCCGGCTATCTCTAGAGCCCTCATCTGCCGAAGCTCCTTCAACTACGCTAAAGTTTAATGTCGGTATGCACGAGTTTGTTGGTTTTCCAGAGCGGGAGGGCACTCAAGTGCACGCTGTTCTCTTCGTACCCGGTATTTCAGATGAGAGTGGCGCGACGACCACAACATGGATCACCAACTTTGACGAAGGCCCGATCCGTTTCGAGAGCGTGCATAGTATGAGCTTGCCATATCCGAGCCCTCGCGACACGTTCCTCCGTATTTCCATATTCGCAAAGGTCACCGATATACACCTAGACAAGCTGCTCAGCTGGGACGACATGCGCGACTCGGCGGAGAAGCCAAAGCAGAAGCGTCGCAACGCACGACTACCCGAGTCGGAATTCTACACAGAAGATGCGCACGACATCTTCTCGCGCATTCAAATCCACGAGATTACAGACGATGGCACATACCAGCCTGTTGAGGTCACGCAGAGCAGCATCATGGACGCAGGAGTGTATCAGCTTCACCAGGGTCTGGCGCGGCGCATCGTTGTGAACCTGACTCATACCTGTGGCGAGACACTACAGTGGCAGAACGTGACCTCAATGCGCATGGGTCGCATTCGACTAATCGACGCCTCAGGCAACGCTCCTGGTCTCGACTCCCCTGTCAAAGAAGTTCCCGTAGACCTCGTAGCGCCGCCTGTGGTCAGAGACAACGCGGATGGTACTACAAATGTAAAATTCGTTGGACGATGGGACAGCACCGCCCACGGCTCACTACTCCTCGACCGCGCGACCCAGGAGAAGTATCGCGTCCAAACAACACTACTATTCGATGTCACGTCCTCCAAATTTATCGAACCGATGACCTTTTCACTCGACCTAGCATTGCAAATCCGCGGCCGATCATACGTTCGCCAGAATTCAATGTTTTCATTAGCCGCCATCTGGAACACAGTCAAGATCGTTCACTCCACGGTCGGCATCTTCAACGTCGCCATTCGACCGACGTCTGTCAAGCGTGCCACAGATCTTTGGCGCATGAATACAAAGGATGACTATATCAAAGGCGAAGAACAGCTAGCAGGTTGGACACCACGTGGCGTCTCCTTGGTGCGAGACTTCATTGGGATAGAGAAGCGGAGGAGGAGGATTGCGGAGATAGAAACCGCGCGATCTACTCTCTCGTCCAAAGCTCTCAGCATTCCCGCCTCAACTTCAATAAGTTCATGGTCCGAGCTAGATGATCGACAAAAAGCCCTCCTGCAGCGCGTCATCTCCCTATGGAATACAAAACAAGCACCCGCCGAAATCATTTTAAATTCCACGAATCTCGAACCACCTAGTAATGGTGCCGCATTCGCACCACGCTCCGCATCGCCTTCGCCGTCTCCTACACCAAGTCTTACTGCGACCGTGCGCTACATCTCTAAAAACCCAACCTTGATGAAGGCATCGTACCTCCTAACACCTGACCTGACGAACACAAAGTGGGTGAGGAGATATGTGGAACTGAGAAAACCGTATTTGCACATATATTCCGTAGATGGGGATGAGATTAATGCGATCAATATCTCTACTGCCCGGGTGGATCATTCACCGCAGATTGCGCGACTTTTGGGTGGAGGCCATGGACAGCAGAGTAATGGGGCAAACGGGCACGCGACGACAACACCCGGGCAGAAAGACACTGTCTTCGCTGTGTTTGCGCGCAGCAACACGTATATCTTTAGGGCAAGAAGCGAGCGTGAGAAGATAGAGTGGATACTCAGGCTTGATCAGAGCTACTTTTCGAGTGAGGGGAGTGAGGAGTCGCCTTGAAGACTGAGTATATCATGCGATTCCCTCAGTCGAGCTTAGGAAAGATTACGCTTGGACACGTGTAGATGGTCAATTGATCTAACCTTTACTTCTTTGTACCTAGTACCTTCGCTCGAGCTCGAGCTAGATGGGGGGAGAGCTCCGACGATGTTTCTTTTGTACCACCCGCGAGCTTCGGCGTTGGACACAGCCTCTTTTCTTGGGATACCCAGAGCAGTACGTGCTCATCTGGTTGCGCCATCATTTAGCATAGAGATCTATCTATCTATCAATCAATAGCCACATCACCACCACTAAAAAATTGATATTGACGATCCCTATACATACTCTCAAATGGCTAGAATACATGTTCTAGCAGCGGAAGTTTCGTTTTAAAGCCTAGATAGTATGCTACTTTTTTCAGTGTGCCTAGAGTAAATACGCTACTATCTATCAGACAATGAGGAATTTGTTGATCACGTCGTCCCACCTAAGACATACCAAGAGCGGCGGTTGTAGACGCCTTGTCATGGCTAGTACGGAACCCAAACATCGACAAACTTGCGACGCAAAGTCGGGGCTCTGTAGAGGAGCTACATTACTGCTAGCTTTGTTGGTTTCGCTTCACCTTTTTAATGTACCATAGATCACGCTCCTGTTAGTCCATTGTAGAGTACTACTACATAAGCTTTGGTATGAGTCGCAAATTTTTCTTTCATTTATCTAGATATCCTAAATATATACAATACAGTCTAAAACCTCATGATAGATTCAGCATATCCGCCTCCACAATCTCATGCTCATGAGTCTACAACGTTCAGTCCCGCGTGACTACCCAGTTCTTTGATACGTGAATCGCGTCATCTGGTTGTTCCGCAGTCAACTTCCTTTCCGAGCTCGCATCGTCATGAGTGACGGTAACATGCGTTTGGTCCTTGTCACGCTGAAAGATTGTTAACCCTGATCTGAATACCCAAGTTCGAGAAGAGTTAAGACATACCAATTCTAACCATTGCGTGTAATGACCTGACCTGGATGAACCAGACTTCAAAGGCCCAGTCCCCGATAGTTTGAGCTCGGATTGTCGTCTTTTGCTGTCCGTGGCCGAGGACTTGTACTTTGCGCGCCATTGGAGGTAGTAAGGACGGAGCATGGGGATGTTGATGCAGAGACCAGCAAGCATGAGTTCGACAGTGCACAACATGAAAGTTGTGAGCGATGTACCTGTAAGGTTACCAACGAGATCTAGAGAAAGAGAGAGTCAGCTAAACTTCTTGTATGGCGTATGATCTAGATTGAGGAGAAGTACGTACCGATGGTGTACATGAGGATAAACCGCGCGATACTGATAACGACGCACGCCAGCCCCAAGCCAAAACATGCGAGCACGGCAAATTTCTCCGTCTTGCGCATTTGTAGTTGCCATACGCAACGCACCGGGAGCGCCACAATGAGCAGGTCCGTGATCAGATTCGTCATGATCACAAACTTCAACACGAGGATCTGATCAAAGCAGCGTCCGGTGCGGTAGACGGTCCATTGTTGCGCGATAGGGTTGCACAGGAAGATGAAGACAAAATTGAATATGACGGCCCAGAGGATGACGATGGTGCCGACAATGTATACCAAATTTCGAAGTTGCCGATTGAAGACTCGCAGATAGAGTGCGAGTTGGGAGAGCTTGAGAAAGGCGAGACACCAGATGTAGATCATCGTGAAAGCGAAAGTAATCTGGGTTAAGCAAAGTTGAGTTATCTCCAAAAGGCTCGAGACGTGGTAGAACCCTTACCTGCATAATGAATGGCAAGTTGTGGACAACTTTTTCTTGCAGTTAGTTGGGGAATTTTATCGTACCGTGATCGGTTGGGTTCAATCTACTCACGGTCGGGGTACACATGAGAGGTAGGAACGAAATCGTAGCCTACTCCGGCCGTAAAGACTGTTGTCCAAAGTCAATCAGAGCACGACTCTCGCGGTTGTTCGAAAAGTTTCCGCTTACCTGTAGCGTTCAGGCCGATAGTGCTTGTCGATAGGATCTGTCAGGCATGGTAAGTATCAGCTGCTCTTGTTCTAAAGGCTTGCGCCACTCACCAGCGCAACTATCGCCAGTGTATCGTCAAGTCCCAGGCCTGGTCCTCGTAGTCGTCCTCGAAACCGAAATCCCACATTTAATGCAAAGAGGAGCCACAGTATAGACATTGCTATTAGCGAGTCCCGGGCACCACCCGTCATTGGTAGTTTATGTGTTGCTAATACCATGATTTATGGCGAAGAGTAGGCTGACTATAGTAACGGGATGGTATTGGAGGCGCTAGAGAGGACCGAAGTGGCGTCAATCAGAAGGAACCACGAAGGTGGAAAGTCAAACATGGAAATGCGACGAGAAAGATGAGAGTGGCTTCGAATGTTTGAGCCTCAATGCAGACTGTCTTCTCCTGAAAGGCACTGTTCAGTGCCTATCGCAGGACTATGGGGCTGTGGATCCGCAAACACGGCCTATGCAGGTTCCCCTGCTAGAGAAGACAAACAAGAAAGGGAGTCCTAGTAACGATCTTGCTTCAATTAAAAAAATAGCTTTCCTCTACTTCTGACTCTATAGACGCGTAGGGCGATTCATGGTGTTGATCATAATTCCTAGCAAAGCGAATGATCGCATCGGCGAGTCTAGAGATGGTCAAACCATACGATAATGATTGAAGAAGAAATTAAAATGCCGACGGGGAGACGGTGAGGGGGTCTTAGGCAGGACAAGACCCACGTCGGTCGTCTGCCCTGAGCCGTACCGCGACTACCGTCATGTCGCCAGCCGATCGTTAGCACCAATCAACATGTCCAAATTTGCCTTAGTCGTGTGCAGGGTTAAGCTCGCACTCCACTGCGGGTCCATTAACACGAATTCATACGGCAAACGGCATGCAGCTTTGAGCATAGTTAGCATGTTGAAGAGCCAATCATACAAACTTGATATCGAAACTGTCGGTGTCGAAAAGAGTTTTCCTCGGCAACAGACACGCTATCCTTGAAGTTGAGCGGTTTCAGGTTGATCGCAGGTACCTGGCCACGAAAGGAGTAGAGGCGATCCATCAGCATATCTGAATTGTAAATAAAGGTACATACCTGGGTATGTGTTTACTCTCTGAAACGTCTCTGCCTTTTTTCTTCTCTTGTGCAATTGTGTAGCGTCAAATTGCGCATGCCGACAACATGGAGTTTCATTCGGGCCTATTCCAAACGTTCTCTATTTTCAACGTCATCTGGCTCGCCACACTTTGGATTGGCTACCGCATCTCCATTGCACTCTACAACATCTCACCCTTCCACCCGCTCTCGCATTTCCCGGGACCGAAGATTGCAGCTGCATCCTACCTTTATGAAGCCTATCATGACTGGTGGTTGGTAGGGCGGTATGGCAAGGTCATTGCACGCATGCACGAGCAATATGGGCCCATCGTCAGAATCAACCCTGATGAACTACACTGTTCTGATCCTGCTTTCACCGACGAAATCTATGCTGGTCCTGGACGCGTGCGCGACAAGTGGCAGCATCAATTGAACACTGGTGGTGCCGGACCCGTCTCGGTGACCGGCTTCTCGACTGTCAATCATGAGTTGCACCGCGCGCGCAAGGCGACCTTGAGCAAGTTCTTCTCGCGCCAACAGATGCTTAAACTGGAGGGCGAGGTGCATGAATTTGCACAGATGACGGCCAACAAGATGCTTGCTTCGGCTGGAAAGGGCCCTTTCGATGTCAAAGAAGCGTTCAACTGTTTCACCGCCGACGTTATATCTCAGTACGCGTTTGGTGAGCCGATGGGTTTCGTTGCACAGGAGGGCTGGGAGCCCAATTTCGCCACTTGGGTCAAGTCTTTCTTCAAGAGCGCGTACATGATGAGGCACAATGCTCTTGGAAGGAAGATGGCACAGGTTATGCCTTTCATGGCCGATTATCTAGGTGAAGACATCAAGGCCGTCATGAAAGTAATGAATGTCACGATCCCAGAATACATCATGGCCGCCCTCAAGAATCCCGACAATGGACGAGTCTTTGCCGAAGCAATGAGTAACCCTAGCGCAATGTCGGAGGAGGAGAAGTACCGCTTTAACGGTGAAGGATTCAACTTTTTGCTTGCGGGCACGGAAACGACTGCGGTAAGCCATCGCCGTCTCCAGTAAGGAATACAGTGCTGTGACTGACTACAGTGATCCTAGGCCATTCTTACAGTCTTCACATACTGGGTTCTTGCCAAACCATCCGTCTACACGCGTCTCCTGTCCGACCTTGCCAACACCGGTCTCAACGCTCAAAACATGAAGTGGGTCGAGCTCGAAAAGTGCCCTTACTTCTGGGCCGTTCTGCAAGAGTGTCTGCGCATGATGCCCGGTGTCTCGCATAGGTCGGCTAGGATTGCTCGCGATGAAGACTTGCACTACAAAAGTGCGGACGGCAAATCTGATTGGGTGATCCCCAGAGGTACGCCTATTGGAATGACCTCTATGATCAACCATTGGAATACTGAGCTGTTCCCCAACCCTGACGATTTTGTTCCCGAGCGATGGCTTCTTCCAGATGGACAACCCAACTACCAACTGCAGAAGAAGTTGATTGCATTTGGAAAGGGTAGCCGGAGTTGTATCGGCGAGAAGTAAGTATTAAGCGCAGCGAGGCTTCATCGAAGTGAAGCCTCCATCTAAACCGGAAATCGTTGAAGCTAACGCGACTCACAGCCTAGCATACTGCGAACTATATATCATGGCAGCTCTCATGACTTTCTGCGTTATTCCAAGGTCGAGGCTTGTGGAAACCACAGTGGAGGATATCTCCTATGATCATGATCTAATTGTCGTGCAGACAACGAAAGGCTCTATCTCGGTTCGTATCGCTATCGACTAAGATCGTAGAAGCTTGGTTTTAGTCAAAGGAACGTTACTTATTCTTTCTTTGAAAACAAAGTCAACACTGCAACAGCGGATTATATAACGCAGTAGGAGAAACTAGTATAGAACTCTAATTTAGGTGCTATACCCAGCACTTTAACATAATATCAAGGCACACGTTTACACAATGCAAGGCCAGCTAAATGAATCCTGAAGAGACCTCGAAGATCGCCGTCAGCAACCCGGAATCGTTGCGATAAGAACGCCCAAATTCGCAGCCTTGGTTGAATTGTTGTACAGAGAATATTCATGAAACCTAGGACGCCGGCCTTTGTCCTACATCGAGTACGCGCGCTCTGTGTATTTTCGGATTCGTCGTATTCATCCTTCCGCAAATGTGGGTTGATCGTCTTGAGAGAAGATCCTGTGCACCACGCAGTCCTCTAAGAAGGCAGGTATGCATAAAAGTCAGCCGCATTGATGAGGAAAAAGACACTGAACATTCCGTGATTGTGTAGAAAGGTCCTGGGTTTCTCTTCATCTCGCTATCTTTCTTTTAACTGTCTCAGTGATGTCCGTCATGCCAACGTCTCGCACTGTTCGTCTAGTCTTCCAAGATCTCAATGCAGCTCTTGTATCCCGTTCACACAGCCACAACGGACAGTAAGCCTGCGTACCAAAATATCCCTACAATAGGAGTATAGATTCTTTCGTCTATACTGACAGAATGGTGTAGCTCGACAGCAGTATTTGAACATGCAGCGGCAGGAACCCTTCGAGGGAAACGTTGCACCCACGACCCAGCTTGTGAGCTAGACAGTAATTGGGAAAAGAGAATTAAGATCTTCTCTAGAGCAGCTGGCGTTGTGCCTGAAAAATGGGAACGAAGACAGGATATGTGGGCTGGGTGATGCGCCGTGTGCCATCTAGGTGGGGCTAACTGCTCGTGGACACATCTTGAAGGAAATATTTAGACGTACAAGGTACTTCCATGCCAAGTCGCATCGCTATTTTCTTCTTTACTCCACCTAAAGGGACTCGATAGTCTAAGATGAAGCTCTGATTTGCACTTCCAGGAACAGGGACGCGAGCCGTCATGGTAACACCCTGTAGCAAGAGAAAGCGCACAAAATTCGGAAACTGCGCGCGGGTGTTGATCTTTATTTAATCTCAATAGATTGCTAACTAATAAGCATTGTCGGTGGGTCGGTCCCACTGTGCACGGTTAGGGCATGCTAGAGCGAAGTACCCACAGCTATTGCTTAGCTCAACTTTTCAACTTTGCAAAAGTAGATGTGGAAGAATATGGCATATAGCATTCAGATGAGAGCCTACGTGCTAGAACACTGGTGACATGCAGCACTGATGTCTCATCGATGGAAAATCTTTGCACTCGCCCTAATATAGCGCTGTACTATCACCCTTAACAAACGCTCATGACAGCGCCAGCATTTCCGATGCTTTATTGATCGCGTCCGCCAACCACAAATTCCACTCCCGACATAGCTCAAAGTTCCTATCCTGTAGCGCTTCGACGCTTCCTGGGAGAGTCTGGGCTTTGTACCCTGTTGATTGTTATTCACTCTCCCCTACACATCAGTTCACACTACTTACCATCATCCCTATTCGGCGCATAAAGCCCATTCTTATAGAAAGGCCTACCCGGCAACCCCTCCCGCCTAACGAACAACCTCTGCACGTCCCTTAAAATCCCATTTGCCTTCTTCACGCGCTTACTATCATCCAGGAATGGTTTCGAACTCGTCAGATCCACGAAGTCATACGCTACGCGCTGGAAATTCTTCGCCGCATTGTCTAATTCGCTTACGTTGATCATTTGTTGTATTTTTTCGTAGTCGGGATCGATACTTGGTGTGATACTGATGAGGTCGCGTACCATGTAGTTGATGTTTCTTGCGTACGCATCCATATCGAATGGGATCAGCGAGTCGTGAGCGAGGTGGTAAGCAAGGAGAGCTAGATATTGCCCTGTTGTGGCATGGATAGAGAAGTCGGGGTCGATGAATGTTTTCATCCAGTAGTAAGAGTCGTAGTTGCTGAGGTAATGGTAGACAGGCGTGTTGCCGGCCGCGTCCATGCCAAAATCGAGGGCGCCGATCCCGAGCTGTAGGAATGCGGTGTAGTCACTTCCGCTTCCCAAGTGTGTGAAGCCATTGTCTTCGGGGCGGAATTGGTTCAAATCGTACCATGCGTCGTATAGTGTTCGCTTGCCGTATATGACTTTCTTCATCACTTCTTGCGCGAATTCGCGGAGCTCGGGTGTTGAGCCAGCGCCGGGAAGAGGTCCTGAAACGGCGATGTCAACGTTTAGGTAGCTGATAGCTGTGTCGGAAAGCCACGGTGCATAGTCTTCGACCCATTCTGTTGAGCCTATAAGTGCATATTCCTCGGCATCCCAAGAGGCAAACACACTGGCCAGCAATGTTAGCCTATGAATAAATAGTGGCGGTTGAAGAGCCTCACATGTTTCGACGCGGTTTCCACCCCATCTTCAGCATCTCACCGAAAACCTTGGTCATCTCTACTAAAATCGCGCTCCCCGAGTTCGGATCTGCTGCCCCACCAATTATCCATGCATCTCGATGGTTTCCGATGATAATCGTCTCATCCGCATTCGTGCCGTTGATAATGCCAATAACGTTCCAAATTGGCGTAATCTTCTCCTCCATGAGATTCTTGAGAGATAGTGTCGCACCTGGTGCAGGCCCAGTGCTATAGGTCGCGTTGAGCCCGCCGACCCATCCATCCCTATTGAGTGTCTTACCAACCAAGCCGTGCCCGTCCAGAGCTTGTAGAATAGGAATGGCGTCACGGTAGGAGATGGGAAGGGATGGAATTTTGGGTAGGTTTGAGGGTTTGCTGACACGCTCGACTCCAGGTTTGGAAGGCCGGCCGGGAGTTGTGGGATCACCTGGGTACTGATTGATGTAAGCGACTGACCCTCGTTGAACTGAGGATGGCTGACGGGCAGGGCCCTCTCTTTGTTGTTAGAATGAGCTGGCTAGATTCAATAATTGGTTTAATATAATTTGATGTATACATACTAGGATATGCGGCTTGGCCTTTGGCCTCTTGGGGCCCGTCGTCTCCAGGATCACTGAAGATGACGACGCCGATCATGTCGTGTGCTTCAGCATTCTGAACTTTCATACCACGGAATGGACCACCATACTTTGTGAGTGCAATCTTCCCCTTTAAAGTCACATTTGCTGCTTTGAGTGCTACGAAATCGTCCTTGTGGCCCCGCCTGCCTAGAGGTTAGTTTCCTACAGGTGCAGACGAAATTCAAGACTGCCTCACCCAGCATAAACATACTCCGCATTCACTTCCCCACTCTTCGAATACCCATGAAATGCAGGCGGTGCCCCGGGATATCCCGTTGTTTCATCTTCTTCCAGTACGTCCTCATATATCTGCGCTGTATATCTGCTCCCATTCGCTAGATTCAATACCAACTTGTGCTCTTTTGGATAGCTGAGAAAGACTTGGTACTCTGCCAACGAGGCCGGTACACCGTTTGCGGTCCACTTATCTGCTATTTGTTCGGCCATTGACTTGTTTTGTCCGGCTATATGATTACCATGGACCACGTGTCGATTGACGCAGTTGAGAATGAGGTGTGTATTGTTTTCTCGTCTTTCGTCCATACTGGTGGGAAAGTTGCATCTTGACGAGGTGTGAGTGGTAAGCGATGGGCATATTGGTCATCATCTCGACTGTGAAGCTCGCGTTGACATGCTGTTGTCAATTGCGCAATAGTTGAGGAGAGGAGTAGGAAGCTCACCATGATTAGTGAATATCTGGTCGTGCTGTAGGTCGTGGCCTTATACTTTGGGACAGGCATACAGGTGTAACCAAGGGTAGCCCTTTGTAATTATGCGGGTTAAAGGCACCCCACTTTCGTGGTAATAGGGAACAAAACCAAACCCTGCCCGTCATTCCGCACTTGAGTATGAGTATATCATATGTATACTGCTTGACCCCGCTGTGTGAGAGCGAACAATTAATCCTATGATATGGGTATCTAAAACAGCCGGTATAGATCTCCAAGTCTCACACATGGTTGGTCAGCCTCGTATCGGGCGTAGCGAGTGGACGCCAGCTGGTTCGGATTCGAAGAGTGTCTAAAAACTTCAAAAGATGCAGTTGCTGTAAACACACTGCACTGTAACATATTGGATCAGAACAGAAGAAGAATTAACAAGGGGGTGGGTTCAGAGATTCATTCGTATTGAGCAAACACTTCGCTCAGGACAAGCACACTAAGACACAATCAATGTTTTCATAAGCTTAGAGCTCATTGTGCTCAGGCTGCGTTTCTGGCTCATCAGGAACCTCCTCAACTTCAATCTTGACAGGCTCCGGCTCTGCAACCTTCTCCGCTGTCGCATCTGGCTTCTCACCCGCTACCAAAATTGAATTTGGCAGCTTTTCCTTCTTGCCTTCATCCATACGGATCGAGTCAACCCATTTCTCGATTTCCTCGGCGCTAAAGGCGGTACTAGGGTATTTTTTGTACCATGCACGCTTGCCGTGAGTAGCAATAAGGTGAACTTGTTCATCACTTCCAAGGCCCAGCGTAGTGAGCAGGGAAGCAGCGACAGGGTTCGATGCAGTAACACCAACAAAGGGGAAGAGACGGGCACCTGCAGCATCGTATTTTTTGTGGATCGAGGCGAGAGAGGCAACAGCTGTCTTGGCAGCCTCGGACGACTCATCCTTGGGCAAGATAGCAAGGATGCACGTTTTGCTCTTCTCATTCAGACATAATGACTGAAGCTCAGCAGATTCGGCAATGAGGGGGATCGTGGGCTTGATATCTTCCGCGGGGATGACGATTGGTTTAGGAGTATCCTCGTCCTTGACGTTTGGGCTGGGCGACTTAGTGGGAACGATGGGTTCTTCGACCGTTTCGTCGGTAGCTGTGGCAGCGGCGGACGATGCGTCTGCAGATTTGTGGGACGCGGAAGCCTTGGCAAACTTACTGGAGGACTTGGACACCTTCTTGTCATCCCTTTTGGCCTTTGACCTTTTCTCCTTCGGCGCTGGGCAGTCCGGGTTTGGTGGAGCGACTTGGGAGAGGAAGTCAACCATGGCTGCCTTATCCACCTTGCCTTCATGCTTGATAGAGTCGTCTGACCCAGCAGGGATAAGAATCAAGCTTGGGAACTCTGTGATGCCATATTTCTCGACTGCGGCCTTTTCCGACTTCTTGACCTGTGCGACAGAGACCAGGCCGGCGAAGTCAATTGCTAGTGCCCTGATAGTAGCGCTAACTACGCCCTTGTCGCTAAAGAGAATCGCCTTCGCGCTGTCCTTGTTCTCCTGCAACCACCCAGCCAAACTCTTGTCGTTCAGCCTCTTCACGATGTTCGGGACCTTGTCCTTGACAGCGTCGACGATGCCCTTCGCAGAGCGCGCACCCTGGTAGTCTTCGACCTTGGGCTTTCCTGGCTTCTTGCTCGGTCGGACTATCTTGAGCGTAGGGAAGCCCTGTACGCCCATCTGTCCGCAGAAGGGCTTATTTATCTCTTCGTCACAATTGACGGCGGCGACTTTGGCGATACCAGCGAGGGATTTGGCGGCCGTCTCGTAGGCGGGCTTGAGGTTCTTGCAGTGGCCGCACCATGGTGCATAGAATCTGCGAGGTAGGCGTAAGGACAGGAGCAAAGGTGAGTTGGGTTGTAGCTTACTCAACGATCTGAAGCAGCTATTAGCCATGCCATGCCTGATGGTGCTTTCGGACCAGACTTACTGAGGTGTAATTGGACTTTGCAATTACTCTATCATAGTCCATGCCAGTGATCTGGAGAACGCCTGACGTTTTGCCGTATATGCCCTCAGCCTGAGCATGGAGGGCCAGGGCGGCCGTAGCCGCGAGCAGTGCTGTAGTGCGTACCATGGCTGAAGTATGAGTAAAAAGATTGAAGAGCTGCGAAGGAAAAAGAGGCGAAAAGGAAAAGAGGTGAGGAGCAGCTCAGGTGACTTTAAGTGGAAGCTCACATAATGTTGTTGCAAGTTGTCCTTTAGCTGTAACTGAAGCTCTGATGCGCGAAACGCCTGGCCATAGCACTGCGGGGCGCGCGACAGGGATCTTTGCCCACCACCTATGACCACATGCTCCCTCCATCTGCCTAGAGCTTCACTAGACATCACTGGCAGCTTCCTGGATCAACACTGCCCAGTCCAAGACAATGGCGGACACAATTCCTGCGAAGCTCAAACGCTTGCAGCTCGCGTCCTTTGCGAAACGAGCTGCGCAGCTTGAGCGCTTCAAACCCATCGTTAGCTACTGGCGTCAGTATAGAGCTGTCTTCTCTCACAGATACCAGTATACTGACCACGCTCAGTGCGCTTTTACCTAGTCCAAAGGATTATTGCCAGTGGCCTCCACTCAGCAGACCAAGCATGCACCGCCTACACAACCGAACTGATGGAGAAGCTTGAGCAAGCAAAGGCCGACAACCCCAACGAAGATGCCTTGCTGGACGACACTGCCGCGAGCGCATATTGCGAGCAGTTTGCGCTGCAGACATTTACCAAGGGAGAGAAGGACATGTCAGAGAACAGAGCCAACAGGTATGCGCAGACATGGTCCCGCGACTGCACCACAGATGCTAATTGTCTGCACCAGCAACACCGCAGATACACTGCTTGCCGCTTCTACATTCCTTGAAATCCTATCCATATGGAAGAAGGACCCCGAGCCAGAGATTGCTTCGAAGACCAAGTTCGCAAAGTTCCACGCGCTGCGCATCCTCAAAGCCATCAAAGCCAACGAAGACCCAAACCTCTCCAACCCCGTACAAGAAACAAATCAACAACCTTTGTCACCGCCTGCGCTGGATCCAAGCGACCCAGAAGTCCAGCGCATAAACCAAAGCGCATCACTACAGCCGCCTCAGAACCCCTACCAGCCCTACGTCGAATCCGCACCGAACACTTCCACACAGCCATCGCCTACCTTTTCCGCACCGCGAGTATCGCCACCACCTCCCAACCTCCCATCAGCACCTACAGGGTACACACAATCGTCGCATGATGATGTTTCCCCTATATCGCAAACCACTACGTCCCGTCATGGCTCAGTGGCCTCAGTAGGTGGTGGATACTTTCCTCGGATGGATCCGCCTCTTCCTACTTTTACAGCAGAAACGACTGCACCTGGTCTACCTACTGCACCGTCGATGGACAAGGACCCTCTAACATTATCTCTACCCCCCAGCTCACAAGCGCCACAAGCACCAGGACTTATAGACCCCTCAAGCTTCTATCAAAATCCATCGTCTCCACATAATCCATATCAAACCCCCCCACCCCCAACATTTTCGCCACCACCTAAAGCTCCCCAAATTTCGCAACAACCACCAGATTCCCAGCCAACTGCAGCTCCTCCTCCGCAGCACTGTCAACATGCCTCGCACTCACCGCAACCAGTGCCACAAAGAGGCGCCGTTGGCGTCTTTCCGCCTCCTACTCAACAACAAAACTCTCCCGCACCTTACCAAAACCCTTACGCTCAACCAGCTGCACCTCCTCCACAGCAATCATTACAGGGACCATTCAGGAACGACGAGGACTCGATTATGGAGGCGCAGAAGCATGCCAAGTGGGCTATTTCTGCGTTGAATTTTGAGGATGCGGATACCGCTGTTAAGGAACTACGCATTGCCCTGAGGGCTCTAGGTGCAAATTAAAGAACGTATCATTTAGAAAACATCTGTAAGGAGAGACATGTCTCATATATCCTTGCTTGTCTGGGAAGATTTGTTGTATACCCTTGAATCGTACATAGAAGTAAAGTATACAGATTGAATCGGCGAATGTCACCGATTATGGTTGCATACAGTTCTGTGGACCACGAATGACAAATCTCGACCTAAACATTATGAGAGAGACCAAAGCATCAGTAACTCGTACATAACAAGCTCATGATGTGTGATTTTGATAGAAACTTTGTAGGATCACCGTGATCAACATGTCTTTCAATGCCAAGCACTCGTGTGCACGTGCCTGCCGCTCAAGTGCGAAGGCGCGATCCAGACACCTCCTCCTACGACTACCTTGACAACTAAGGGTGAACAGTCACACCGCGATGCCTTCACATATACCAACTAGCTTACATATACCCTGAGCAATTCTGCCACAATGGCCCCAATCACGCCCTTCAACGCTTCGGAAATTACGGAGAAGGCCCGGAGAGATCTCCTACTTCTACTTGAGGGTGTAAGGTAATATCAATATCGCAGTTCGCTGCTCACACTGACTCATAGCCTAGATCAGAGGGAAAAAGAATCTTGTACTTGAAAAGCCGCTTGCAGGCCCGTTGAACCTGCTTGTCAAGTTTTCAACGCTCCAAGAGTATGGGGTCGATAAGCCTTTCTTCCTGGAGAACAACAATGTCGACTCGTCACAGCGCAATGTCGTCTTTCTGGTCAGAGGGGAGAAAGCGAAGACTGTGATGGCAGTTGCAGGTACGTGGGGCCCTCCTCAGAATAATTAAAATATTCCTATCATGGAGCCTCGTGGCGGACTCTGGGATCACTAAAGAGGCTAGGCAGACAGCACCTACTCTGCCTAGTCAGTCGTGATCCCCATATCAACAAACATTAGCGCTTTTATTGGACTGCCCATCTTTAGTTCGTGTGGGAACAGTCTATTGTACGGTGCTAACATACCCTTTTAGATCAGATTAAGCGTATACGGCGGGACAGCCAGATTGAGCATGAGTTCTCTATCTTCTGGGTGCCCAGGCGCACCATGATCTCGGACCAGCTGCTCGAGGAGGCGGGTGTCCTGGGTGAAGCTAGTGTGAGCGAGTGGCCGTTGTTTTTCGTACCGCTTGCCGACGATGTGCTGTCGCTAGAGCTAGAAGATGCCGTATCGGATTTGTATCTGGTAAGTTTTGAAGGATGGAGACCGAAGCCAATGCTAACTTCGTGTAGAAGAAGGATCCGACATCGATCTACCTTGCAGCAAAGGCGCTCATGCTTCAACAGCAGAAATACGGCCTCTTCCCTCGTATCATTGGAAAAGGCGATAACGGCAAACGCCTTGCTGATCTACTCATCCGTATGCGCACCGAGGTCACGGCGGGCGAGACTTCCAGCAGCGCCGGACCTTCATTCTTAGGACTGACCCCGAGCTCGAATATAGATAGCCTTATCATCGTTGACCGAGAAGTCGACTTCCCCACTGTTTTACTCACCCAATTGACGTACGAAGGCCTTATCGATGAAGTCTTCAATATCTCTGCCAACCAGACAGAAGTCGATTCATCTGTGGTCGGCGGCGCAACACCACAGCCAGGCCAGACAGGCTCCGCATCAACAAGCATGAAGCGCAAGATCATGATCGATCCCAAAGACACTTTATACAACGACCTAGGCGACGCAAACTTCGCTATTGTAGGCAACCTTCTTAACAGAGTAGCTCGCCGTCTGCAAAGCAGCACGGAGCGTAATCAGCTCGCCGCAAAAAGCACGTCTGAGTTGCGTGATTTTGTTGCGAAACTGCCTGGCTACCAAGCTGAACAAGCAAGCCTAAAGTTGCATACGAGCCTCGCCGAGGAAATCATAAAGTATACACGAACAGACATCTTCACACGGAGCCTAGAAGTCCAGCAAAACATCATGTCCGGTGCAGACCCCATAACGCAACACGACACTATTACCGAGCTCATAAGCCGTGACGTTTCCCTTCCGACAATTCTGCGCTTGTTGTGTCTAGAAAGCACGACAAACGCCGGTATTCGACCCAAGGATCTCGAACTCTTCAAACGCGCCATAATCCAAGCCTACGGAACGCAGCATATTCTCACGCTCGCGTCACTCGAGAAGATGGGATTGCTGCAACCAAGAGGAGGCGTGGGATTAGGTGGTGCACCGGCCAAGCCGGGGAGTGTGACAAACTACACTCCGCTACGGAAGAGTCTACGCTTGTGGGATGACGAGGTGAATGAGTCCGATCCCAACGATATCAGCTACACATTCTCGGGCTATGCGCCTCTAAGTGTTCGAATTGTCCAATCCATCATCCAGAAACAGACGCTTGCCAATATCATCAAGCCGCCATCCAACCCGCAGGCTTCGGCCCAAGCGAACCCATTAGCGCAAGGGCTCAGGATCTTCGACGATGCGAGTAAGTATGTTAGGGGCGCGACGTTTGATGAGGTCCAAACAGGGGAGGAGAAGGCGGTCAAGGCGAGGAGTATGTTGAATGGGAGTCATGGAGATGCAAACAAGACGGTAGTCGTCTTCTTCCTCGGAGGTGTTACGAGGGCAGAGATTGCGGCTCTGAGGCATGTTGGCAGGAAGTTGAAGGAGGTCGGCGGGGAGGGGAGGGGGAGCCGTATTGTAGTGTGCGCGACCAATATCATTAGAGGGGAGCTTTTGGTCGGGAGCGCGGTGCAGACGGGTCGGTTCAAGAATTGAAAAAGGATATAGTCACGGAAATGTGCAGGGATTGGAGGTCAGCTGATAGACTTCAAGTCGGTATGGATCCGTAGATGGTAACCTCAAAGGCACATGTAGACATCTTAAGGTCCTAACGCTCAACCAACAGTACCCATCTCTCACCTCGTAGTCTTCATTCGCCTTTATGATAGCGCAAGCAAACTCAACACGGGTATGCCTGGAGATCGTCAAGTAGATGGAAAAGCATGATTTAAATTGAATCGTCATTTTCCCATTTGCTCTCACTATATCTACCTCATGCTCGGACCCAGGGCCAGTACATAAGGGACATTCCCGCCAGGCATACCATTTTGTCGTCAGGCGTCGTCATAAGAAGTACATACAATACTTTTACGTCCCCATAAATGCCGAAGAGAGCCCCTAGGAAAAGCAAGAACCGAACGCAACAAGTCTATCGTTAAGATGCCGCAAAAGATGGAAACTCCGCTCGCAGCTTGCAGTCTCACAGTCTGGGTATACTGCCATCTGCTCTCCTTCTTTCACTGCCTTGACCAACCACCAAGGGTATGATGCACTTAGCGAGTAGAGAAAGCCTTGGTAACAACGCGCTTCAGCAGAAGCTCCTTCCTCTTCAAGTCCTCAGCAGGAGCATCCTCAACCTCGAGCTGAGCCATGGCGTCAGAAAGGGCAGACTCGATCTTCTCCTTCTGGCCGCGCTTGAGGCGGATAGCGGTGGTGGGGTCAGAGACCATCTCCTCAACACGGGAGATGTACGACTCAAGCTGTTGCCTCGACTCGAACTTCTTGCTGAAGGCCTCGTCGCTGGTCTTGAACTTCTGGGCATCGTTGATCATGTTCTCGATGTCAGAGGACGAGAGCTTGCCAACGGCGTTAGAGATGGTGATGTTGGCGCTGCGGCCGGAGGTCTTCTCGGTAGCGGTGACCTTGAGAATACCGTTGACATCGACCTCGAAGACGACCTCGAGGACGGCCTCACTAAATAATGCTGTTAGTGTATGCTCACACGCGGTTCAGACCAGCGTTACTAACCCTGCTCTCATTGGTGGAATTGGCGCTAAGGTAAACTCTCCAAGAGAGGTGTTGTCCTCGCAGTTGACACGCTCGCCCTGGAAAACCGGGAACTGGACCGTCTAGAGGCAGATTAGCAACGAATGTTTGGAATTGTAAGGGGTACTTAAAGATTGGGAATCGGCCACGGTGGTAAAGGTCCTCTTCTTGATGGTGGGCACCGTTTGTCCACGGGGGACAACAGGGGCGAAGATGTTACCCTCCATGGCTACACCAAGGGAGAGAGGAACGACGTCGAGAAGGAGAAGGTCGGCAGTGTCGGCGGAGGTAGCCTTGCCAGAGAGGATACCGGCCTGGACAGCGGCACCGTAGGCAACAGCCTCATCGGGGTTGATGCTCTTCTCGAGCTTCTTGCCGTTGAAGAAGTCACTGAGGAGCTTCTGGATCTTGGGGATACGAGTGGAACCACCAACGAGCACGATCTCGTCAACCTTGCTCTTGTCGATGTTCGCATCCTTGAGGACCTGCGCGACTGGGTCAAGGGTGCCGGCAAAGGCCTTCTGGTTCAGGTCTTCAAAACGGGCACGGGTGATGTTGGTGTTGAAATCCTCGCCATCAAACAGCGAGTCGATCTCAACAGTGGTTTGAGTAGCGTTGGAGAGTGTTCGCTTAGCACGCTCGCAAGCAGTCCGGAGACGGCGCAGAGCGCGGGCATCCCCTGAGATATCCTTCTTAGTCTTCTTCGTGAATTCCTTCTTGAAGTGGTCGAGAAGATTCGTGTCAAAGTCTTGTCCGCCCAAATGGGTATCACCAGCGGTGGCCTTGACGGTGAAAACACCACCCTGGATGTGCAGCAGAGACACATCGAAGGTGCCACCACCAAGATCGTAGATGAGGACGTTCCTCTCCTTGTCCGACTTTCCGGCACCGAGACCATAGGCGATAGCAGCGGCGGTAGGCTCGTTGATGATACGGAGAACGTTCAGGCCAGCGATGGCACCGGCATCCTTGGTGGCTTGACGCTGGTTGTCGTTGAAGTAGGCGGGCACGGTGATGACAGCCTTCTCGACCTTCATGCCGAGCTTGACCTCAGCAACTTCCTTCATCTGTCCGGTCGTCAGCTGTAGCCCCGCCAAAAGCAAAAGTGGGCGCAAATCGTACCTTGACGAGAACCATGGCAGAGATCTCCTGGGGAGAAAACTGCTTGCGCTCACCGAGGTACTCGACCTCGACGATCGGGCTGCCGTTTTGGTCAACGACCTTGAAGGGCCATGACTGAACGTCCTTCTTGACGGTCTCATCATCGAATCGGCGACCAATCAATCGCCTGAAAAAGTCAGCTTGCTGGTCAGCCTTCAGAGTGCATCGAACACAAGACTTACTTGACATCGAAGACGGTGTTCTCCGGGTTCATGGCCGCCTGGTTCTTGGCCGCCTCACCGATCAGACGCTCCTCGCTGGTGAAGGAGACGAACGAGGGAGTGGTAAAGCTACCCTGCTCGTTGGCAACTGTGGGCAATGTGGTTAGATAACGGCCATGGCGAGACTGGGAGAGGCGGGCGCATACTGATCTCGACATTGGTGCCCTCGTAGTTGGCAACGCAAGAATAGGTTGTGCCTGGCGGTGAGGGTTAGCAGCGCACGGTGGGGTGAATATTGCGGATAGTGCGCACCAAGATCGATGCCAATGGCACCCTCGTAGACTTCGTCGCTCATGATGGGTATTAAGTGCAGGAACGACCTGGAGATTTCAAAGAGAGAGATGGTATAGTGGAAGGGGGAGGAAGAGGGCGTGGAACTTTTCGCTTATAGCGACAGGAAGGCAAGCTAAGGAAAAATTGCGGGCAGTCCACCAAAATGCCCGCCAAGGAAATTTGTCGGTCAAAATATCCGTGCGTGCGCGCGCTATCGATAACCTGCGGGCGTCTTCGGTCGAGCCGAACGTTTCTGTCAAGCCCTGCTTGTGGGTCTCCAGGCAGCAAGACGAAGCAGGGCGGCAATGCAATGTCGCGGAGGAGAATTGAAATTCCACGTCATAGTTAGGGTATATCTTTCTGGAAACGCCATCGTAAAGTCATACTCCCTACAAGCACTCATGTCTAGTCCCAACAAACGCCATACACCGACCATGACAGTCAAATGCCCCGTAGCTGAGTCGCTCATTTTCTAGCCTCCTCGGCCCCTCCTCAGACCTGATTATCGTGGAATACAAAGCTAATGTCTCTCGGCCTTTGCGTGTTGTACCTCACAAAGTTATCGTCTCCCTGCGGCCGCTCCTTCTTCGTGTTGCTCGTGAGCATACTCTGTAGGCTAACACACACACTTTCGACGTTGTGGACCGGTGACCATCCTTGTCGGTCGAGGAGGTCGAGACAGATGATGCCGTTGGAGTAAATGTGTGGGTGCCAGGGTATAGGGTGTGAGTCGTCTTTGAGGAAGACAACTTCGGGTGCCTTTTGAAGAGGGTTAGTGTGGGGCTGGAAGAAGAACCGGGAGGAGGGTGTAGAGGGGGGGAGAGAAGGGGGAAACCATACCTCGATTGGATAGTTTCCACTGAAGATAAACTTCAACCTGTATGTCTCGCCCTGGTATATTGGATTTGAGTCGATGACTTGAATGTCCATAAGCCACGTTTGAAAGTCGTCTGCTTTGACAAGTGTTATGCCCGGGGGTAGCTTGCCGTGCATCTGAGACTCAAGATAGTTAATGAAACGTTCATCTCAAGTTAACTCTCATAGAGAACCCGAGGCGCGGCGGTTGTTATTGGGAAGCAGGTTAATCATGTGAAAGTACGGAAGGATTACGGCACCTTTGTTAGCTCCTATAAACAAGCGTCAGTTTCGTTGTTGTTTTCTCTCGAAGAGAGCAGTCCCTAGAACATTCGAACATACCTTGCCCAACCGCTTAGACGCAAACATATTGACTGAGAGTAAGATTCCTCTTGCTCACTAAGCAGCAGTACTCCGCGTAAGGGGACTTTTTTATCGAGGAGCGTGTTGACGTATGTGTCACAGAGGTCAGGTACGTCGGTGTGGCGGTGTTAGGTTCGAAAGAGGTCGCAGCCTGTAGCGGGAGAAGGGCAATGGACCTAAGCAGTGGCTATCTGAATAGCTTGTTGTTACAACAAGATAGAAAGGGTGTATGAAGAAGAGGCAGCGAGACTAGGTTCAGAGAGCGTTGATTGTTCGCAAAGTTGCTTCGCTGTGTTGAAAGTAACGCTGACTCAAAGCGGGAGCTTGACAGCTTGACAGCTTGACCCGCACCTCAAAGCGACATGGCAAGCTACACGTGATGAAACGTCACATATACAAGTGGCAAATATTTAATGTTGGGAAGACAAGCTCAGGTACCAAGTGTCAATAATATCGTTGCTCGCCATACGCCCATCTGTATCTGTTCCCAGCCACTAACATACACAAGAAATACACAAGAAAGTCCCGCTGGGGCACTTGGGCCCAACCTTGAAATATCAGGCCTACCCGGCCTGCTATGAGAATCGCAATATACAAGAAACAATGCGCAAAAGCGTCGCTGAATAATTATGAGTAGAAGGCGCCCTTCTGAAAGCTTTCAACACCCATGTCACCAGCCTTGCTCTCCATCTTAGGCCCTTTTTCTGGCGCCTTGCCCTCCGTCATTGTAGCAGTCCTGCTCGCAGCACTGCTGCTCGTCATCGTCTGAGCCCTACTACCAGCCGGGCTTCCGCTCTGGCTTCCGCTAGTGATTTGTGCAGGCTGTTTTCGCTGGATCGTCTCCAGATAGATCCCGGGAAGGTGCCCCATCCTTCCGTCTCTCGAACGGCACCGCCACCACTCCGAAGGGTTGCCCATTGGATCGCTCTTACTCAGTACAGCGACCATGTCGCCCTTCTTGACCGACAAGTCCATGCCTTGCATATTGGCATTCGGGGTGAAGTCGTAAAGTGCGCGGCAGAATTCAAGCTTGTTAGGATCAAGCGGTTGGCCGAACGCTTGTGGATTCTCCGCCATTTTCCGCTTCTCCTCCTCCTCCTGCGACCGCGCAAGGGCTTTGATGAGCTTGCCCATCAGATATGGTAGACCGAAGACTGCCAGCATGAAAACGATGAAAGGTTTCTTCGATGGCTTTGCGGGGGCTGGTGAGCCATCTGGCATCCGTCCGTTGAAGGCCGCGAAGCTCGCAGGCGTCAAGCTCGTCGCATCTGCTGGTAGTGGCCGTCCAGTGATTTTGGCAATCGCCGTTCGTATCCATCGCATAACTGTGTAAATCCCCAGAACTGAGCCAAGCGTCTGTCGTAGATTTCCGAATTGTTCTGCGACCGAAACCATAGCTACTCGAGCGTCAGCGTCAAACTTGAAGCGCAGATTCGACTAACATACCAAAGAATGACGAATGTGTGGCCATGTATGTGCTCTGCAGCATCTGCGCAAAACCGCCGAAAGCGCCAACAATGTTCTCAATCAACTGAAATGTTGCTGCAGTGTTTTGGCTGAACGATTGCGTGAGGCTGTTCTGGTTGTTTGGGTCACCGGGCATGCCCATCCCTCCGTACATGCCTCCCATACCCATTCCCATGCCGCCCATGCCGCCATACATGCTGCCCATACCACCCATGCCGCCCATGCCTCCATACATGGATCCGTAACCTCCACCTAGACTAGAATAGGGCGAGCTGTAGCTGTTCATACCGCCATAGCCACTGCTGTAGGGTGATGTGTATCGACTGTTCATGTTGGAGTAATTTGAGGCGTTGCGGTTTGCGACTGTGCTGAGCGAATCTGGTACCGATGGTAACGGAGGAGCGTTTGAGGATGTGGCTGACGCGGTGGGTGCCATGGTGTTATTCGACCCAGCGAGTCCTGCGTTGTTGTTAGGCATACTTGTCGCCGATGTCCTGAACAGCAGATACTGACCAACCGAGGCACTGGTGGCACCTCCGCTCGTCTCCCATGGCTTCGGCGGCGAAGGCGAAGACATCTTTCCGCATGCGCCTCCTCACCGCACCGTTGCGCGATTCTACGCCGCAGTAGTAGTCGCTGGAATGGGAGATGCTACTATCTTCGATTCGATGGTAGGCTCTGAGATGGATGTCAAAGAGGTTGGCAAGTGACGGACGGCGACGATCGGGGCGAGTTTGCGGGGTTCGCCGGGATTGTATCCGTTATATGGGCGGGTCCGCGTCGAGGATAAAGGCGCTGCACGAGCAGTCTCAACAGGATCGAAGATTACGGTGTAGGTTGTAATGAAGGCAATGAGTGAGCGCGCCGTAGTCGGCATGCGGCTGGGCTTCCACAGAACTTGACGGCCAGAGACCTCGGTCTGAGGCGACGCTTTGGGCAAGCACAACCGCAGGCCGCAATCACAAGCCGAAGCCCTTTTGCCACCCCGAAGCACCACAAGTTTGCCATGGTACTTTGATATATTCTATCACATTCAACGTACAGAACATAATCAACCATGCTGCAAAGACTCGGCTTAATCCCCAATAGCGAACAACGAATGCACCCAGCTGTCCTCATCATACCTCACCAACCGTTGCACTTGTTCGTTCGACAAGTCTGTCCCAAAATCAAAGTCATCGTCTAGCACCAATGCAGTGATATGTGGGTAGTGCCACACCACCGCAAACTTCATCTTCCCCCCTACGGGTCTTTTGAAGTAGTTCGAGTCCCCGCCCTGTAGATTGCCCTGACGGTGTATCGTGCTCTTCGCTCTTTCTTCCCCATTACCGAGCACTTCGAATGCGTCGAATTCACCGCAGCCAGTCGACCAACATGAGCAGGGTATGTTGTTGCGATCATTTCCATATTGCAAAATGCGTGGAATTGCAGCGTTGAGGAACCACCATGCCGGCGCGTCGGAGATGAGGCCTTGGTCGGTGCCGCGGTTCTGGTAGTGGTCCATCTGAAATTCTATGATGAACGCTTTGGAGGAGCCGGACCAGCCGTCTGTATATTGTTACATTAGAGACACAATGGAACGCATGGGGTAGAGTGGAGTCATCCTACAGTGGGATATAGCGTCTGGCCTCCAGTATGGACAGTCGTGATCACATTCTTTGTCAGAGAAGACTGCAATCTCGCGCTCGGAGGTTTCAAGAGTGCCGTCAAAGGGGAGGCTTTCTGATGCTACTCTGCCGCCGTCTGGAGTGACGTACCCGAGGGAGTTGCCAAAGGCGCTGGTCAACGTTAATATTGTCCCAATGCTACTCGTAATGCCATACTAGTCGAATGTGCCCGACTTTTGGGGGTCGCCCAGGTTGGCGAGGAATGAGAATCCGGTTGCTTGAGCTGCTGCACTGGACGTGTAATATGCCACCCGGCTCCACCTAGCTGCTGCTGCATGGAAATCGTCTCTCTTGAAGAGCACGTTTGAATTCGGTATGGGCGCGGATGTAGCTACAACTTGAGCTTGCTGCTCGAATGGCTGAACGACTGATGCTGGATTCGTGCAAGTGCAGTAAGATATCGGAGAAGATGTGTCGTTACTTGTGGTCAGTGGCTCCGGTGTAGGTACACATGTCAGTGGAGGACAGATGGACATTGTATTTGGTAAAGGCTTAGTAGTGCTGGACGTTTTGCAATCCGTCACTGTGATGGTCGAAGTGACCGTCAAGCGGCTACAGCTTGTGTTAGTATCCCCCGTCCCCTGATTCAATAGTGAAGCGTCATGTGCGCTGAAAGATTGGGGTTGTTCGCTGGAGACGTTTGTGTCGTTAGAGCGGTCCCGCTGCTTCAATGTACTCTGGCGATTGTAGAAGGGCACCGTGTCTCGCTTCTGCATTGTCTGCGTCTCGCTTGGAAGCTGATATACGGCGAGCTGAGATACGTTCATCGGCCCGCGCAAATGCATCGAGACCTGCACATGCCTGTCAGTATACCAGCGAAAGACTGCATGGCGAGCACTACCTCTCCAAACAGCGGTGTGAGCGGGCCTGTTCCGGGGTAGTCGATGCGTTCGTGGCCACAGAGTCCGGTGCGAGGATCGATGTGTGTCGTCCGGTTGTAGGTGCCAGCTTGGCTAATATTGCGGTATGTGATAGCCCACACTTCGGAGCAGTACCAGTTACCGTCCTTGGATAGTGCAGCGGTGCCGCGACATAGCTCACCGGCGGTCTTGCCGAAGACGAAGGGCAGGGAAAAGACTGCGAAGAGTAGCGTCTGTTTCATGATAGATGAGTGTAAGAGAAGTTGTTGGAGATCAATGCAGGGTGGGGTGTGGTATAGTGTGGAAGGCAATGTTGTTTGTACGTTTTAGGATGGGAGATAGGTATTTAACTATGTAGCACATGTAATGACCTGTGCGGCCATCATACCATATCAGCGAGCATGGGGAAGCCACGATTTGATGTCGAGAAAGCGCGTGTACAAATCCTATACCGGAGGGACGCAACGACTTTCCAATAAGCCAAGTCGCACGCACCCTTGGACAAAACACGATTCCATGACCGTAATCAAACCATGCCCCTCTGCATCAAGGGCATTCAAGGGACAGAGTATAACTGCTTCATGTATCTGCTTCAAGTCAGTCCACATCCGCTTAGTAGTATGATTTGACAGAGGTAATCAAAAAAACGCATCATAGAGTCCGGTTTGAATGCATCAACAGCCTCTGTTAAAGGAAGTTTAAGAGAAGAGGTGCCAGAAATAGCTATGGTAATAATCCCTTGCGGCAGTAAAGAGGGGGAAGAGAAGAACGTACCTTCAGGGTTGGGTGGTGTCGCGTCGAAACATAAAGCATCCTACATGACAATGAGACACAGTGGACGAGCCATGTTGAGCAACACCATCAATTAACCACCCATACCACACGTCGTATCGTTATGGCCGCGCACAGAAATCTTCGAGGAGGAGATGAAGTTTGAGTTCAGACAGACTTTTTATCGAGATTCAAGCGCCAAGACGGCATGGTGCGCACGGACGCCCACTGCTTCTAAGCGATTTTCAACCTCTCAATTCTTCGTGATCACGAACTTCAAAGACTCCAGCCCACCACTCGTCTCCGTACTAATCGACCAGTTCGCCGTCCGGTACAATCATCCACCATGGGTCGTCTTCACAGCAACGGAAAGGGCATATCAGCCTCGGCCATCCCCTACTCCCGCAACCCGCCTGCGTGGCTCAAGACCACCCCCGAGCAGGTCGTCGAGCAGATCGGCAAGCTCGCGAAGAAGGGCGCCACTCCCTCCCAGTAAGGACTATTGCAGAGCGCAAGGAATCATGGAGTACTAACGGAATTGCAGGATCGGTGAGATCCTCCGTGATTCTCACGGTATCGCCCAGGTCAAGGGTACGTTTTGCGACGCCAGGCAAAAGTGATAGCACGCGCTAACAAGTTGCAGTCGTCACTGGCAACAAGATTCTCCGAATTCTCAAGTCTTCCGGTATGGTTACCTGCCCAAGCTGAAGCGCAAGTCAACCGCAGCTCTGCCCTTGTGCATCTGCCGCGCTATACAAATCTGCCTCTGTTGGTGCAAAGCTGACAGGGTGCAATTAGGCCTCGCTCCTGAGATCCCCGAGGACCTCTACATGCTCATCAAGAAGGCTGTCGCCGTCCGCAAGCACTTGTCGATCAACCGCAAGGACAGGGACTCCAAGTTGTACGTTGGTTCCATGCGTTCACATCGAAGCCTAAACTAACTTTGATAGCCGTCTGATTCTCATCGAGTCCCGTATCCACCGTCTCTCCCGCTACTACAAGAGTGTCGGTGTCCTTCCCCCTAACTGGAGGTACGAGAGCGCCACTGCCTCCACTCTCGTCGCATAAGCGGATGTGGGTTTCGTGTGGATAGCCGTCATTAGAACACAGTCAAGCGGACAGGGAGTTTCACTGGCATGGATGCTTTACGGATACCCAGCAGGGTTATGATCTGGAATGAATCAAAAAAGCATCATCTTTGAATTGGATACATAAACGTGCACTGCGTGCTCTTTGTTGTGAACGTGATGCTGCCTGGGTATCATCCCTTTTGACGCCTAACGATCCGTCGTACTTTTGAACGCCAACCCATGTACTTTGAAGCTTCTATGTACCTGTCCATGCCACCAGGTCTCCGCGTGCTCTGCTTCATGACCTTTAAAGATATCCTCCAACTCATATCACCTACTAGCTCCACATGTGTCCCTAGATGGCTTGTCGCTTCCAGATGCTCCTTGAAGTTTTTCAAGGGCCCTCAATCTCAGCGCTCTTCATAGCCAAAAACTCACTCAGCCATTTCAGCGGCTTATCTGGCTCTGTAGTCGCTAGATGCTTCATCGCCTCGAGCAAATGTGGCGTAACATGCTGATTCAAATAGACACGCGTCGGACTACCGTGCGGTATCGGTTGTGTGGGCGCTTGTTGCGTTGGGAGCGGAGAGTTGCGGGATGATGCTGCTGCGGGTGGAGCAGGCGTAGGTGCGGGTTGAGGCGTAGGTGGTTGTGTGGAGACGGAGGGTTGGAGAGAGGGTTGAGGCGCGTGTGTCAGAGTTGGGTTGGGAGAGAGCTAAAAGACGAGTTAGTGGTTTGGCCCCATGCATAGCGCAAGGAGGGGAATTAGGTAGGTACCTGATGCTGAGCGCTTGAATCGGCCATTACCACGTCTACGCCTTGCGATTCCAGGCCGTTTACAAGTACTGGTTCTGTCTCTGCGGTTTGGGGTGCGGGGACGGGAGATGGTTCCGTCATCTTGACGTGCTTGCGCGTGCTTGGAAACTTTGAAGACGCGTAGAAGTTGCAGGGAAATTGGTTGTAGTCTCAGAATGAGGGTTTGCGAATACTTTGTGTTGGCTGTTTGATGGGAGCTTGATATTCGGCGATGGGGCGGACTTAGAGCGCGCTAAGCTCGGATCTCCAATCTCAAGAACATGATGCCACCGCCCTTTCGGGGCACCATTCGTACACATGATCCAATAAGAGTCACGAAATCCTAGCTTTTCCTTTCTCGAGTACTTGGACGAAACAGCAACGATTTCACTATAGACTCTATATAGAGAATTTTTGTTGCCAGAAACTTAATAGCAGGACTACGGCTATTAGTCTCCTTCTTAAAACGCATCTCTCACCAAGCAAGAGGGTTTTCAAAGCGTCTACGCCCTAGTTGAGATATCGCTGGTTCTGTGAAGGTACTTTGAGTGCGGAGATGTTGGTGATTACATTGAGTTTTCCAGGATAGGCTGCATATATCGAGACGGTGGCCAACTATGGTTCTATCTTACCAAGTAAACTTTCTAAGAGAGGGAATACACGACTGACAGAAATCTAAGCTAAGTTCGATGTTACGTGACCTGTTGCGTCCACGTTGTCTTTGAGAGTATGAGATATGAGTTTGGGAAAGGCAGGCATCAATTTGCGGATTCATAGTAAGTACTGTACAAATGGTGCTAAAAGGAGAGTAACTAAAAGCTAAACAAGCTAACAAATATGCAAACCCATGCAAACACCAAGCTATGATGAACTGTCTTAGACTTCTAGCCATCATGCTGTACGCCTTCGTAATGCATCCTCGATCGGTATACATACTCATACATCATATGCGATGTGAACTCTAACAAAGCTCTAAGAAGAGATACCAACTCCAAAAACGCCTCAAGACAATCATAGGCCGCATGATTCGGAAAATTCTCGGTGAGCAACGCAGCTCATTTGGTAGATAACTGCGTGTTCGTCTCCTCGCTTGTTCGACTCTGACTATTAGTGTCCCATGTTCCATTATCGGCAACACTCCTTTCTCTCTTTAGCTCTTTCGAGTCTCTTATCGAGTCCCTGGTGGAATCTCGATCCTTCTTCTTCTCGCTCTTTACAGAGTTTTTCGAGCTATTGCTCGCACCCTGACCTGCCAAAGGGCTGTTGGGATATAAGGCCTTGATGGCGGCACTGCGACTTTCGCACATGTAACGGGACTTAGGGTCGCGGTCTGTCTTGTCAGAACGATCAGTGCGTTCAGACTTGTCGGTACGCTCAGACTTCTCAGTGCGTTCCGTTCGTTCCGTGCGATCACTATCGCTTGTCTTTGATGTCCGCGCGCTGAGTGCGTAGCCGCTTGTTCGACGTACAGTTTCCGAGCGGGGGTTGACCTCTGGTAGTTCATCTTCGATGGTTCGTTCACTGGAGTGACGGGTATGCGTTGAACGGCGGCGTGATAAAGATATTGAGGGGTTTCGGCTACGATGAGTCTGTATGGCATCGATCTCGTCTATGGCCTCGAAGAGAGGCGACACGGGGCGAGTCGGTGTACCGGAGCGAGAGTGTGGTGGTGTGGGGAGGTCTCGGCTTCCGCTTTCTTGGATGGTGGATGCGGAGAAGGACACTGGGAGAATCGCACTTTCTGTAGGTGTGGGATGAGGTGGCTCTTCCGCCGGCTCTGCCACTTGAGGTGGTGGCGGTGGTGGATGACGAGGAGGAGAAGGCTGAGTCGAGGAATGATAAGCAGCATGCTGAGATGAGCGAGAAGTGGGCGATGGGACAGACTGAGCTGGGGGCTCAGCCACCTCCGGCACTGGTTCTGTGGGAGTGGATGGTATATCAACTGTCTTCTTTCGCCTTGGAGGCGGTAGCGATGCAACCAAGCTCTCGACAGGCATAGGGAGCCCGACAAGATTTCTAGGAGAGGCGAAATCAATCCGTCCCGGAGGTGGACGCTTGTACGCAGTTGTTGGTATCGAAGGTGTCAAGTCCTCTAAGGTCGGTATCGAGGATGGAGGAGGTGGCGGTGTCGCCCGCCTGACGGAAGCCCTCTCAGACTTATCGGTCAGCGATGACGGGGGAGATCTTGATTTTGCCGAGGCCGTCTCAGCCATTTTGGGAGCGGAATGAGGAGGAGCGGGAGGAGGTGGTAGAGGGTCTCGAGGTGGAGGCACCGCTGGGGGCGGAAACTTCCCAGAACCATCAGCAGTCGACGAAGAAGCAGTGGTAAAGGGAGGCAAACCAGCAGACTTGAGCTCTTCCGCCCTTTGTACAACTGGCTCTGCATCATCATACAGAGCCAGTCCATGGTGGAAGATGCAGCCTTCGTCACGCATCTCTCCATCACCATGAAAGTTCTCATGCTTCGACTCGCGATAGATGACCGGGAAGAGCCTCAGTAGTAGTTGAGGCTGAACATCGGATGGAGGTGAAGTGCCTGCGAGGGACGCTATGATAGTGCCCTCGGCCTTGTAAGCAGGCCAATACTCAGGGCCTGTAAACTGGTGTTCTTCATCTTGCAATGCTGGCATAGTTGCCGTGACCATCTCTCGCTCGAGGCGTGCAAAGCGCCATGTCTCAGCGGCAAGCTTCACAATGCGTTTGACACCAATCTTGATACCTTCTTCTTCCTTCGGGTCGGCAAAGTGTTTGATCGCGTTAACAATCTCTTCAACGACAGTACCAGCGGCGGTGTTAATACGCTGCTTGGCGCCACTGCTCGTAAATGCAGCAAGGAGCGTCTGTTGACGCCAGATTGCTTCTTTGCGGGTGCTCTTATCGCGGATGTGGTTGCTCATTGAGAGAAACAAGGAGTCGGCCTTGTCATAACGACGACCGAGGCTGAACAAGAAGGGACCAAAAACTCGGTACGTGATCAGCTTGGACACTGTATGTGCTACATATGCAGCACGAACTTGCCTATAGTCATCCTGGGTTAGAGTTTGGCAAATGTGAAAGGGGCGCTAAACATACCTAGAGGCTACGGTGTCGCCGAGGAATGATGGAAGGTTCGAAGGAACCTGTGCGAGATCTTCTGAAGGCGGTCGCACTGGAAGGTGTACAAAGTGGGTCGAGGCAAGGTCAATGATCTGCTTTTGAAGTTGGGAGAATGACACTAAGCTGGATCTTGTAGTTAGCAGCGAGCCCAAAACATAGCAGAAATGAAACGACGCGATTGGAGCAGGAAGGATAATTGTATTACGGGATAACAAGGTGCTAACGACGGTGTAGGGGATACATTTTCAGATCAAGCAACTCATCTGGGGCAGCTGCCACACAAGGTAGGCTACATGGCTTCAGTGTTCTCTACAATCTCCGATCTGAAGCGCAAAGAACACTGAAACCATACAGTCAAGCCTCTGCCAGACAGTAGTATTGCTATGGTCGACATACTTCATTGGTCTGCTACCGTCGCATGGAGCGTGCTGGATAACGGTAAACAAGCCAAAATCACTTACTAGTAGGTGTCGCCCTTGCTTTTAATCTCTGCGATGTCTCCGTAACAATCCATCAACTTCTCCAATCTAGCCTTCTCAGAGTCAAGATTGGCGGCAACACTCTTGATGACTTCCTTCTCTTTTTGGCTCTCTGCTCTGAGCTCGACGTACTTCTTCATCAACTCTTCCCTCTCTTTCGTCAGCTGTTCGACCTTGGCCTTCTCCTCTTCAGCCCTACGGCTAGCATCAGCATGCAGATCGATCCAAGCCTTGTCTGACTCGTCCTTGGTCTTCTTGTACTGGGCGTCCAAGAGATCGCGCTGCTCAACCCAACCCTTGTGGAGGCTGTCTTGGTCCTCTTGATGAGCCTTGAGGAGCGTTTCGCGCTCGGACACCCAGAATTCTCGGCTCTCGCGCTCATGCTTGAGGGCTTCTTCGCGATCTTTCTGGGCCAAGCCGAGCTTAGTCTCGAGCTCGTTGCGCACTCTGTCAAAGCTGGCTTCGCGTTCGCGCTGCTGTCTCTGATGCTCAGACCGAAGATCGTCCTTCTCTTGAACAAAGGCAGCTGCAGCCTCCTGTCTCTGATTCTCGGCAAGGACGTCGGCTTCCTTGAGCTTCTTGTCGAATTGAATGGCAAGAGCGATCTTCTCAGCGTCATGCTTCGTAGTAGCAGTGGACTTCCACTCGTCAAAGTCCCTCCAGGCCTTTGTCTTCTCTTCTGCAGCCGTTCTCTCAAGTAGAGCATGCGCTTCTTCCAGCTCTTTATACTTGGCCTCCCAAGACCTCATCGCTGCGTCTAGGGCCGACTTAGTTTCCTCGGCGTCTTTCTTGTACTTCTCTGTCTCAGCGATCTGCTCTCGAAGTTCTTTGACTTGCTCTTCCAGGTTACCAATCTGAAAACGCAGTCGGCTTGCCTCAGCTGAATGCTTGTTCTCCAACTTGCGGATCTTCTCCTTCAGGTCATCGATCTCATCGTCCTTTGCTCTCAACTTTTCCTCCTGTTCAACGCTAGATCGGCGAAGGAGCTCCTCCCGTACACTCAACTGACCATGCGTCTCCTTGTATCGTGCAAGCAGAACGTGCAAGTCAGGGATAGCTTGTGCAATACGTGAGAATACGTCACCAGAATCGTTTTCAATTGCAGGTCCGTTCTCTATTGCATGCACGGGATAGTCTCTAGAGCCCGAGGAGTCATGACGTTGGGGTGGAGAGCCATAAGGGGGGTAACCAGGTGGATATTGGTTCCATGATTCTTGATATGGGGAGGAAGAAGAGTGCGACGAGGGACCGTAGGGGTTAGGGTTTGGATAACCAGGCTGACTCATACCGTAACCATGATTTTGGTAGTGAGGTGGGGCTGCCGGCGCGTAGTATCTGGGATGGTATCCCGGCGGTGGAGGCGGTGGAGGATTGGTGTAGGTGGATTCCGCAGGTACGCGCGAAGCGAACACACCGCGGGTATGCGTTGGCGGTGGGTATGTGGATCCACGCGAGGTGTCAAGCGACTCACCGCCTCGGAATCGACGCCTAGTCTGTACTAGGGCAGAATCGGAATCATCCTCGGAGTCAAAAGCAGATGTATGCCTAATATTGGTTGTACGGTTAGTAACGTGCTATCAAGGTTGAAGGATTGGAGAATGGGACAAGTCATGGGTAGGCCCAGAGCGCTTCGCGTAGCATTCCAATTCTGGTTTAGTGTTTACAATGGTGCAAGAAGCGCTTTGCAAAGAACTAATGCAAACTCACGTACCTTGATCGTATTCTGCTTACGGGTGGGCTTGGGGCTGGTGGTCGATTATCCTCAATGATCTGGGTGACAGCTTGTGGTCTTGGTGCATGCATTGGGCCCGCTTCTTGTGCTCTTGGCTTTGACGCTGCTGTCGTCACAGAATGAGGTGGACTGCGAGAAGGAGGCGTTGGAGCTCGTGCTGGCACGTTAGGTGGATCGTGTATAAAAGGCGTCGGCGTCGGTTCACGCAAGGCATACTCTGCGGCGATGCGGGCAGCCTCCGCTTCCTCGGCCTCCTTTTGGGCTCTTTCAGCGAATTGGGCGGCATCTTTCGCTTCCTGTTCCAGTCTTTCGTGCTCAAGTTGTTCCTTCTCGACCTTTTCCAGCTCGATTCTCTCCAACTCTTTACGCCGTTGTTCTTCTTCGGCCTCGGCCTCCTCTTGAGCCTTTCTAGCAACTTCGGCAGCCTCCTGCTCAATTCTCGCCTGTTCGAGTCTCTCGTGTTCTTCGCGTTGCTTCTGCTCCTCGACTTCAGCCTCTTTCTGAGCCTTTTCTGCGGCCTCGGCAGCTTCTATGGCCTCTTGCTCGAGTCTCTTCTGTTCCTCCAACTGGCATTCCTCTTCAACTTTCCGCTCGCGCTCGAGTTTTTCTTGTTCAAGCTTTTCCTGCTCGAGTAGTTCTTGCTCAAGCTTTTCCTGCTCGAGCTTTTCCTGCTCGAGTTTCTCTAGCTCTTGATATCGAATTGCCTCTTCGGCTTCAGCATCCTTCCGAGCCTGTTCGGCAACATCAGCAGCTTCTTTGGCCTCCTGCTCGATCCTTTGTTGTTCGAGCTTCTCCTGCTCAAGCTTCTCCTGCTCAAGCTTCTCCTGCTCAAGCTTCTCCTGCTCAAGTTTCTCCTGCTCAAGTTTCTCCTGCTCGAGTTTCTCCTGCTCGAGTTTCTCCTGCTCGAGTTTCTCCTGCTCGAGTCGGCGTTCTTCTTCTTTGGCTTCAGCCTCCTTCTGAGCATCGTCAGCATCCTTTGCTTCCCGCTCGAGCCTCTCTTGCTCTTCGCGCTGCTTCTCAAGTCCCTCCGACTCGAGCCTCTCCTTCTCTAATAGTTCTTTCTCGTCACGCTGCTTCTTCTCTTTGGCCTCGCGCGCTCGTTTTTGCTTGGCTGTCTCCTTTTTAGGATGGGCTGGAGAAGGTTCAACAATGCTTTTCTCAGCAAGCGGTTGTGGTTGCGCAGAGGGCACCTCTGGGGCTGGCGGCAGTAGTGACTCGCTCACATTAGGTGCTTCTACGACATGCTCGGATTCGGACTGATTCTGCTGAGACTCCTCACGCTCTGTAGACAACAAGCTTGATGTGGCAACAGCCGGCTCCGCTTCTAGAGCTTCTGGAGCTTCCCCCTTGACCGGCTCTACTTGTGCATCAACTTTCGCTACACTCATCGGCTCTTCTTGACCGGGAACTTCTACCACGTTCTCTGGCTCTATTTGTGCCGGAAGATCAGGTTCTTGAACTAGTTCAATTGGCTCAGTTGGAGATGCTGGAGTTTCTGCCGGCTCTTCTGTGACCTCTGGCTTTGACTCGTTCGCCTGCTCTTCTGAGGGTACTCCTTGTGTGATATCTTCCTCTTTCGGCACAGTGACTTCTTCTTGTTCTAGAACGGGTGCGGTCTCGACCACGTCCGAATCCTTAGTGGCTACCGGTTGCTCGGTGTCGTTTGTGATAGCTTCAAGGCCCTCAGGATCTTGGCTAGGTGCAGATGTGGGCCCTTCGACCAGAGGCTCAACGATCGACGTGTCGTCGATCGTGGCAGCTGGAGGTGTTGCCTGGACTCCTGACGTGGCTTCTGTGGCTAGTGTCTCTGTGAGTGATTGGTCTTGAGTCGTGACTTTGGTGGCTGGTGTTTCTGCTGTTAATGTTGGAGCATCAGGTATAGCAGGGACAGGCTCTTCGGTCGGTGGTGTTGGTGGAGACGCGGACTCCACCTGCTTCTGGTTCTTCTTGCTCTTCTTTTTCGCCATGATGAGAATTGCGACGCTCCCTGTTTATAGTGGGGTAGTAGAGACACAGACGACTGCCACCGTAGGAATTCGCTGTGTGCCCCTCACAATCGACCAGAAACAGCACAAAGACGAGGCTGGACGCGTGCTTGCGTGGCCCAACGACAGGGAAACATGTCAAAAAACACAAGCACGCGCATAAAGAGGTATATATTGACAGCCGTGCATAACAGATAGCACGAGTTGGAGACACAAGACGGTCCAATGAAAAAGGGGCAGCGAGGTTGCCAGCTCATCGAGGATCTGAGCCGACTACGCTATGCGCCCCATTGAAACGCGTTCGGCCTCCAAGTACAGCCTGGTGTGCACGTGGAGCCTGCCCAGTAGTAGAGCTGGCTTCACTGTTCTGCTATGCGGCCACGACGATGGCCAGCAATGGAGCCGACTTGAGGGGAGGAGACACACTGAACAGGACGCACATGACGAAAGGAAAGCAACAGCCAGCGACCCGCCATGCACGCCATGGCTGTGCTGGACGTGAAGTTTCGACCTCTATGCAGCAGAGACGGTGTGGCATGCTGCGGTTGGTGCAAGAACCAATGCATGCAGTGCACGTGCAGCCATCTGGAATAAGTCCCGGTAGCCGCATGTCAGCCTCGAGCGGCGGCATTTTAGTCGGCCGGGAGCGGGTAGGGCCATGCGCGGTGAAGTATCTTTGTATGTACTGTACCATGTAACCCATCCATGTAGTCGTGGTACTTACTGTACGAGGATGCGCTGTCGGTCGTGTGCACTGCTCCTAGCGTGACATGGGACTTCTTGGCGCTTCCCGCGTCTCGCCCATCGCGTCCGCATTTCACCCTTCGCCAGTCCACGCCCACGCTCGCGACAACCACTGGCTGCTGTTTCCGAGGATGACAATTTGGCGCCGATTCTGCCTCAGGTCGATCAACTCGCGGCGGGATGGTGAAGCCGCGAGCAGCGCGCAAGAAGCCCGTCGTGCTCTCATCCGATTCTGAGCAAGATGAGACACACTCACCGCCTCCCAAGCGGACCAGGAGGGGCACACTAACGAGTTCATCTAATGGCCCGCAGGGTGAAGTCAAGCCAGCCCGCGCCCAAACATTACAGGCACCGCTACCGAAGCCGTCCAAAGCTGCTCTGAAGAAGTCTCCAGCCAAGTCTCCAACGAAGCCCAAGCCGGGATACAAGCCCATTACCTCCTTTTTCAGCCATGTCCCTCGCTCGCAGTCGCTTCAGCCCACCCCGAGCCCTGAGAAGCCTGGCACGCCGTTCGAAGACGTAGATGATATCTTCGACTCCTCTGACGACGACCACACCCCCAAGCCGACGGCCGCTTTACCCTTGCGCAAGAACGTGAAGCCTGTCACAGCCGCAGAAAATGATCATGTCGCAAAGAGCAGGCAGCAGTTCCTCCGTACAACGAGTGGAGCACGCAGCACGCCTCCCGCTTCGCAGCCAGCGCGTGAGGATACAGTAGATAGACGGCCATGGACCGAAAGGTACGGCCCGTTGTCGCTCGAGGAGCTGGCAGTACACAAGAAGAAGGTCGCAGATATACGAACATGGCTTACAGACGTCTTCGGCGGTAGAGAGCGCAAGCGGCTACTGCTTCTCAAAGGCCCTGCTGGCAGCGGGAAAACCACGACCATGTCACTACTCGCTAGAGAACTGAGTATTGGCATACAGGAGTGGAAGAACCCCACCGGCTCCATGTCCACGTCCGACAGTTTTGTATCTGTCACTGCGCAGTTCGAAGACTTTGTAGGAAGGACTGGAACGTTCGGTAGCCTTACATTCGATACGCCAGTCCAGGCACCCCAGCAAGCTTCGCCCAGCGGTCAGACTGGTAGACAAAAGCAACTGGTTCTTGTAGAAGAGTTTCCCAATACATTCACGCGTACATCTTCCGCCGTACAATCTTTTCGATCTTCCGTTCTCAACTATCTTGCCGCAAACACGCAGTCAGCTACTATGTTTTTTTCCAGTCAAGTCGACCCGGAGCAGTCGGTAACACCAATCGTCATGATCATCTCCGAAACCCTCCTCTCCACCAACACGGCTGCCGCCGATAGCTTTACTGCCCATCGGCTGCTGGGTCCTGAGATTCTGACACATCCTGGAGTCTCGGTCATTGAGTTCAACCCGATTGCGCCAACATATATGACAAAGGCACTGGATATGATCGTTGTGAAGGAAGCGCGCAAGTCTGGGCGTAAGAAGACTTTGGGTCCACAAGTTATCCAGCGTCTTGCAGAGCTTGGCGATATCCGCAGCGCCGTATCATCTCTGGAGTTCCTCTGCCTGCGCGGAGATGATGCAGAGGGTTGGGGCGCCAAGGTAAACTTTTCCAAGAAAAAAGGACCAAAAGATACTCCTATAACCAAGATGGAGCAAGAGTCTTTGGAGTTGGTGACGCAGCGAGAAAGCACATTGGGAATCTTCCATGCTGTTGGGAGGGTTGTGTATAACAAGCGCCTTTCGGAAGATACTGGAGCACCTGTCCCGCAGCCGCCGAATTGGTTTCCTGAGAGACGACGACCAAAAGCATCCGAAGTCAATGTTGATCTTCTCATCGATGAGATAGGTACTGACACGCAAACTTTCGTCGCGGCATTACACGAGAACTACGTTCTCTCATGTGGGGGTGCCGACACTGAAGAGACCATGGACTCGATCGAGGGATGCATAGAAGCCCTGTCCAATGCTGATCTCCTCTCGCCAGATAGATTTGGCGCAGGTTCCGGTCGGCGAAGTCTCCAGGGCACGAGTGCGGATAACCTACGTCAAGATGAGATGTGCTTTCAGACCAGCGTTCGCGGATTACTCTACAATTTACCACACCCTGTCAAACGAGTGACTCCACCGCCTGGCATCATGGGCATCAAAGCCAAAGGCCAGGGAGCAGGGACTGGTGCACCTAAGGGGAACGCATTCGTCATGTACTACCCCGCGTCGCTACGATTATGGAAACAGCAAGAAGAGGTAGGAGGCCTATTAGAGATGTGGATATCGCGTGCTCAGAAAGGCGAATTACTCGCATCAACTGCGGCAGCGTTCAAACCAACTATCTCAACGGGTGGCGTTGACACCTGGAGGAAGAACACATCGTTTTCACAACGACCATCGACCCAAAACACGAAACCTTCTGTGGAAGACACGTCATCTTCTATTCTGCTTGGTAGCGGTGGTTCAGCACGTTACGAAATGCTCCTTGAACGTCTTCCCTATCTTACCACTATCCTCCGAAAGTCTCGCATGCTATCACCTTCCACCGCAGCTACGATTCGCGATATCCAGAAGATAACTGCCTTCACTGGAAACACGGCCTCGGGCGTAACCGAAGATGACGAGCAGGAAGAGGACCCAAGATCAGGAGAGCACGAGCAGTGGGCGACGGATAGACCTGCTGCCGAGACTCCGAAGAAAAAGAGGGGAATCAAGGTCGCGAGTACAGAGCCAGAGCAAGAGTCGGCGATTCCGGGCTTGATTGATAAAGGAGCAAGTTTGATGCTTAGCGATGATGATATCGAGGACTAACTTGTTCAGTGGATATTTTATGTAAAATGTGTATTAGATCGGTCCGGGTACCAGGTGCGGCTGCCCACACGGTGTCAATGGTGTTTATGGAGAACTCAGATGTTGCTTTGTACAAAAGATTCACAATATACTACATACGAATCATTCTTTTGGACAATGGTCATCTACCCGGCCCTGAAGTAGGCAGCTCATAGATCGGCTGGGGGCTATCCAACTCGATCACTTCCTTTGTACCAATGTCGCTTTCATTCCCTGCCAAATGCTGGATCTCACTCTCCCCATGCGGCGCATACATTTCTCCGACTGGCTGTCCCTCAAGTTCCACGTCCAATCTCTCACCAGGCGGCTTGTCAACAGTTTCCGGCGCAAAGTCATTCGGGTCTTTCCTTCCCTCCAACGGCAACGCTTGCGCTTCCGCTGCATATTTCGCGAGCTTTCGGCGGCGGGACAACCACCATGCACCTCCAACCAGAAATACAAAGAAGAGAAGACTGCCTATTACGATGCCTGCGATTGCTCCAGCAGCTAGCTTCTGTGGCTCTCTTGGTGTGGGCCCGGGCAAAGAAATCAAAGTCTTGTTCTTCGGTTCGATGACGATGATGTCAGGCGCAGGCGGTGGACTACTGAACAGCGCTTGGCTGATGTTGAATACATCCCTCTCCCAATCCACGCTCATATACACTTCCTGCAGAAAAGCTCTTCCCAAGGCATACTGACTTTCATTTGCTGCTCTCCTGAGGGGAAAGTAATTGGTTGTGCTCGCAAAGATTGGGTACTTGGCTTGTAAGTCGAATGCTGCGTACGGGATCTCTATGGTGATTGTTTTGCGGCCGGATATTGAGGTACCGATTATGAAGTTGAAGCTTGGTGAAGTGTCTTGGAGTCTGCGGTGTACGGTATCTGTCAACACGTACCGGTCTGATGCTTCGTGGTAGGTTAGATCCAGGGCAGAGGCGAAGCTGTCGCATACAGAAGGTGGTAGCCATAGTTCCGGGACGCTGGTTTCTAGGACTGCTAAAATGCCAGTGTTTAGGAGATCCGCGACTGTACCGTTCTTGAAAGCGGCAGTGACGCTCTGCAGGCCAATAATTGTGTCCTCTGTCGAGGGGACAAGGAGGGTATCGTTGGAACGACGGGCGCGGTCGTAGCCACCCAGAATGAGACTTCCTGGTACCTTTGTAAATCGATATGGGGCTCCAGCTTGGTATCCAAACGACAGGCTTGGAATATAGCCTTCTTCCTTCAACCTACTAAGGAAAGAGTGAGGTTGGTTAGTGTCACTGATGTTCAAAGCGAACATGGAGAGACCGAGTTGGCCCAGCCAGAAATCTGGTGTTGCGTATGCGGCAATAGCATGCTTTTCCAGAGTCGACACGTCAATTGCTCCACTTGTCGAAGGGCCTATGGTGTCGTAACCATATACAGCATTACCCGTCAGTCCATAATCGCGTCCGATGCCAATTCGATAGATACCCATCTCATCCCATGATGATGATCTGTTGGGCTGGAAACCAGAACTCGGTCTTGATTCGAAAATTTCGACACCCCGCGAACCGCCGCACTCTGTGATGTTGAAACGCTCGCAGTCTTGATCAATGGCTGAAGGCGGAGATGCGACATTGTCAAACAGAATCTTCTACCATACATATATTGGTATTTTGCTTACGTATATAGATAGTTTGTCCGCTAAAGGATGGCAGTACGTGAAAATGTTGCGGTGGTGTGCCAGCATGCACATAGAATCTAAAAAGACTGTCAGTCGCAAGGCTAGGAAGATTTCTTCTCGCAACGTGTTGGGGCCATTGGGAGACTAACGTTGACCAAGTCCCATCATTCCCAAGCCACCGCCCCGAGTTCTGGATCGCCAACGGAGCGGCAACGCGTGAGCTGTTACTCATGTTGCTTTGCAGTGGAAGTCTGGAGGCATCAGAAAGTAGATGCTGAACTCATCATTGAGCTCTTATCGATATGCCATGTCTTGTGGCGTTGTCCAGGTGGTGCATTTTCAGCTCCTCGCTTGCCGTGGTCCTGCTTTTAAGTCACAAGGCTAAAAGCTTGTCCGGTTCCGGCGATTTTGTTAATTCCTTTTGGATTCTCTATGCAGGTAGTCTTGGTATCCTGCAGCCAAATATTGTGGGTCGAACGCTTCTGGGTATATAGAGCGATTGTGCGTGTGTGTCACCAATGAGGATTGTGGAGAGGCGCGAAAGTAACATCTTACTCACACCGGTTCGCACCATCGTATGATTGCGTGCTTTCTAATATGATGTGGGGAAAGCTACTTGCTTGTGGAAAATCGGCGAAGATAACGACAGGAAGTGGCTGGAGGTATCTGGTTAAAGAGCTATGTAAGGATAATCTTTTGGCCTTCGATGCTCGTTCGTAGCATACCAGTTGTATCTTGACTCATCAGAAAAAACAGTCAACGATCATGTTTCCGTTTGCAGGTTCTCTAACCTATCTACTTCTGCCGCTTCTCTCCACGGCCCTTGCTGGTACTTCAGCCGAACCAAAGTTATCTACTATGAGGCTAACGCTCATTAGGTAACCACAGGCCTTACCCTCCGAACAGTACACCTTGTTCAGCTGTCGTTATAACTGTAACCACTTCTGTACTCGCGACTGCAACAGTTTCTAGCCCTGTGGCCACTGTCACCATCACCCTCGGTGTTGATAATGCCAGTAAAGGATATCGTGCTGCTCGCGGAGACTATCACCACCAACACAACACCACTACACCTATTTACATTCCTTCATACAATCCACCACCCAATCCGGCTCCCGTCAGTGAAGGATGTTCAACAATCACATCCACAGTCTTCAGCACAGCTACTGTGACAATCGTTATTCCTATCACGGAGACCAAGCTCATTAACGGTCCAATCAAGACGCCACCTGTAGTGTCCCGTTCTTCTAAGCCCCCAGGTGGAACCAGTCCCGCACCACCTCCTCCTCCAGAAAAGACGTCAGATCTCATTTCTCCACCAAAGTCTTCCTCCAAGCCTGCAGGAGGCACCAGTGTCGCTCCTCCACCACCTCTGGAGACGACATCAGATCTTATTCCTCCACCCAAATCTTTCGTTATGCCAAGTGCTGCTCCTCCACCGCCCCCGGAGAAAACAGTAGATCTCATACCTCCCCTTACCAAACCTGCCGGAGGGACCAGTGTTGCTCCCCCGCCACCGCTAGTGAAAACCACCGACCTGATTCCTACACTATCCCCGCAGAGACAAACCCCGCTTCTCAGTAGCATATCTATACTTCCAACACAAGCACCACCTGCAATAACTGAACCTAGCCTCAACTCTCCTGGAGTACCCGCACCCCCAGTCTTTAATCCGAATCCACCAGCTTCGATTCCTGTGGGGCCTGGTACTCCTTCCCCTCCATTACCACCACAGCAGCAGGATACACCGTGAGTATACGTGCTTCCAAAGCGTAGTGTGGAATTTGCTAATCGAGACGTAATTAGAACTTTGCTACCAATTCTAGAGTCGACACCCTATGTTCCTGACGGTACCCCTAGTCCTAACGGTACTCCTAGTCCTAACGGTACTCCTAGTCCTAATAGCACTCCTGTTTCTAATGGGCCTACTGTACCAAAACCTTCGAGCCTGGGCACGGTTTCTGTCCCTCCAGCTGGTACTACGGACAGAGTGTTGCCGTCGGCGACTTCTAGTGAGCCTCTCGAGTTCACTGCTGCTGCTGACCGGGAGGCGGTCAATCTTGGGAAATCTGCACTGGTAGGCTTAGCTGGTTTGATTCTTGCTTGGTTATAAGTGTGTTGTAAACACGGTAACGAAGACCACAATGGCACCGATGCTAAAAAGAGGAGGTCATGACGTTGTCAATGAATTTGTTGTTGGAATCTATATACAGGAATATAATGTGGTATCGCGAAAATCAAGAGTCGTAAATCGTGATGCGCAGTTTCAAGACATTCAAGCGGAAGCATAGACCTGCCCAGTCGAAGACAAGCCGCTGCCAGCAGCATTGATCAGCCACTGGCTGCCACTGCTAGGAGCCACCATGTGATACGCATAGCGCTCAATCCAATCCTGAGAGTCTAACCAAGGCAATACTTGGGCCAAGAAGGCATCAGCATTGCCTTCGGTGACACCGAATTCCGTGACCCAGAGCGGCTTGTTGAAAGTCTGGTGGAAGTTCTTTAGGTAGTTCTTGAAGTCCTCAGCCTTGTCCCAAGCGTAGTAGTGCGCGACAACGAAGTCGATTTGGCAGTCACTGCAACCAGCAACGAACTGCTTCAGCCAGTTGATGCCCTTGTTGGCCTCGTTGCCATTTGTCACTGCCGGTGACCCGAGTCTCAGTCCTTGCTTTGCCAACGGTTGAATGTACTTTCGGTATGCCGCAACTGCATCGCCAACTGCCATATTGGTGCCGCCGCCACTGAGCAATCGTTAGCAGTCGCTCTTCTAGAAGACTTGTGGGATGCGAAGACTTACCCAGTCTGATCCGGCTCGTTGAAAGCAAGTACATGTGAAACTTGGTACTTTTTCTGAGCATTGGCGATATTATTGAACCAGCCCCTAGGAAGGTAAAAGTCAGTGTGTGTCCTTGGGGATTGTACATGGACCTATTACTCGGTGCACCCTGGAAGTAGCAACACGATTAGCACTTTTCCTAATAGAAAATACGAAAGACATGCTTAGGAATGTCTTATAAAAGGCTAATTACTTACAGGCCTCATTGGAATGGAGCAATGGTACGTATTCTAGGCTGATTGCATCTCCATCAATGACAGCCTCCCCTGAAAGTAGCGACATGATTAGCACTTATTCAACATAGAGAATATGAAAAATACCTAAGGCATTCTCAAGAGTGTCTTAAAACAAAGAAATAAAAGGCTAATTACAGTCGTACATCCATGTAACCTTGGAACACCCTGCAAAGCTGTGTGTGTACTGTGATCCGGCAGTACCTGAGTACTGTTTTGGGAAGGCAAGACCACGCTTACCTCCACCTCGGGGCTTGAGAGGCGTAGCCTCCATCAAGGTGGAAAGACCAGCTAGGGTCAAGAAGAAAGTAGACTTAAGCATGATGAGTAAAAGAGTGTGTGTATTGTGAAAGGAGCGTGGGGTTGACAATCTTGTCGAAGGAGAGACTTGGTTATCAGAACATTCACTTACTGTATTCTTTTGCCTTGTACTTATAATCCAGGAAATTAAGAGGCGTTTAGCTCTGCAACCTAATGTTTATGGCTGACTCCCGCGCAGGGCGTTGATTCTCGGCTTCAGTTGTTTCAGACTAAGCTGCTGCCAACTCCGACCACACGTGTGATAAGGTTGTGGATGAAGGTTCCCGCCGGCCTGGTTGACGGGGCCGATTGAGGGGGTTGACTATTCGTCAACCATGGTCGGGCAAAGCAGCTAAGCTGTTGTGGAAATTCAGGCACGGAAAGTTGTCGAATCACCGAGCTTACTATGCATCTCGGAAGCCTAGCTGCTGGAGCCACGTTGAGTAGGCGTGATGCACATGAGGAAATTTTTCGGGCCTGGGCGTTCGTCAAAGGCGTTGAGGGGAGCCAATGCAGAATCCATGTCTAGGACATGTTCCTCGCAGGAGTAGCGTAGGAACAAACCTGACATGGAAGTCGTGGAGGGCTGATGTTGAGATTGAGATTCTGGACCGCATGGCTGTATCCTAGCGTGGGGCTAAGCACATCACTCAAAGGCGCTAACCGGGAGAGCAACATCCATCACCCTCGTTTCACGTCCTCCAGCTCACGACCAACGGACTTGGGAACTCGACATCCGACGTCATGATAGATGTCACAATCCGAAGCGCTTCACCATTCACTAACCTTCCAGGAAACCCTCGCGTACCATGCAGTGTCAGTCAGCTACCAGCTCCATTTGCTTCAGGGAACCGGGGGCTTTTGCGACAATCCAAATACACCTGCCAGTCAATCGTTAAACACGCCTAGATTCCATTGCGTGGCCCGTACCGAGCCGTGATTTACAACAAGCCAGTGGGGACACAAGCCGCACTGTCAGCCTGCCGCAACTGGAAGCCGACTGTTTCTCGCTTGCGTGTGGCGCTCCCAACACGGCAGGAGTAGTATCCTTGTGACAGACTCTGCCAGTCGAAGAAGAAGAAAGCTGGTGCCAGACGATGTGGAGCGGGCGACTTCTTCCAAGGGAGAAGTTCCTCGGTGAAACCTTCCCGATCATTCGTCTTATCGATGCGGTGGATTCAGACCTGTCTAGATGCACAGGAAGGCTATCGACTGTTACCTGAAGCCGCCTTGAGCCCTCTCTCCTTCTCTCTCCTCTGACATACTTTTACTATCTTCTAACCCATCAGTATCGTACCCTACGCTTGACAAAGAACACTGGACATGGCCTTTGACTACTTGGGCGAAGCTCAACTACCTGTGTTCAATTTGGTATAAGCCGGGTAACTACATCGAAAATGATGGGCACTCGCATCCATGTAACATTGTTGATGAGGGAAGCTAGAGGGTTTCATTTTAGCACTAATTTTCGAAGAATTGGAATATTCAGGTGCATGTCTTGTAAGCTTGGACATGCGCCGTCTATTAATGGCTTGAGTTGGTTTGTGACAAAAGAATACGAACAGCGGCAGAAACGATATGATAGACATATATATAGGGATATCCTTCGGCTTGACCTATGAACCCGAGGATGAATGTGTTATATTCATGTTTAGCGGGTGCCTTGTCCATTGTGGCCTCGCCAACATACCATATAGCCGCCTCGCCTGGGAATAACTCCAATAATGCCGCTCGAAGGACAGAGACCTAACCTTCATATCCATGAACGCCACCCATGCTGCTATAAAATGCTCAATTCCTTTGCGCCGGTAATGCATCGAGCCACAGGGACTACTCTAAGGCCCTCCTCTCGGGGCTTGGCGATGTTCTACAAGATTCCACACACCTGCTTTTAAGCTAACGTATCGCCCCTGCTTGGGATCATAAGCCGCAGTGACGTTGAGTGTCATACGTGCTCTGTCTCCATACACTTCAATCAAGCCCAGAACTAAGAGCGTGCCACGTGGCGACTGCATTTGATAGGGTTTGAATGCTTTGCGAAAATCCTGGCGGAATTGGGATAGGTCCAGTGTAAGCTTCTTTGGATCCGGTAGGACAAAGCCCAGGTCCTTCGCAAGGCCATCTGCGGGCGCCGCCGAGGGGGAGGTTGTTGGTTGCTGGGTTTCGTTCACTGGAGAGGTGGGCAGAGGGTTTGGACTCGCGGTACTCGTGGATACTGTACGACTAGAAGGCGATGGGGGACTAGCACCAATCCGCTGAACCAGCTGTTGGACAGTATCAGGCTCAGACTTTTGTTCCCACCCCAGATAGGCTCTGAAGTCTCTCCAAGAGATCTCTACCTTCCTCTTTGTGTCTTGGTATAGCGCGTTCGCAACCTCTGTGGGAAACAGAACCTTGTTCAAGCGTTGATGGTGGATATCCTCGACTGGTCGAGTTGCCTTCCGCCATTCCAGGTCTTCCGTCAACTCGAACCCTGGGCGTTCGTACTCAACTGGCGGACCATCTGGGAACTTGAACTCGATCCACAGCTTTCCTTTGGAGGTATCAATCTTACCAAGCCGAGCGACGTATTGAGGGTTTTTTGCGGCGAGATCGCGAATCAAGGTTGCCAGCTCTCCTGCTCAGTCGTTAGCAAGTGGCATGCCCCACTTCATCATCCGTCATTTGTCATACCGCGTATCTTTTCGACTCTTGGCCGATCGGTGGCCAGCTTCTTGAACTCCTGCCACTCTGGATCTGAGCCTCTATAGAACGTCTTTGGTCTCGGTCGCGAGAAGCCTGTGGGTAGAAAGAGAAGTGCATCGTCCTCGTAGTCCTCGTCTTCTTCTTCATCTACCTCTTGGCCTGGCTCAGAGTTCTCGTCTTCATTGTGAATTTGACCAGTCGAGCGTGTTGGCGGCTGCTGCTCCTCCTGGACTTCCTCTATCTCGACTTCTAGGCCGATGTATCGTCCGAGGCCGTATGTTGCTCCTGCGATGGCAACTGCGCCGACTAGCCGTCTGAGACATTAGTAGACGACCTTGATGACTAGTAGTACGGCGTGAACTTACGATTTGCTGAAGAAAGGCTTTCGTAGGTGGACCCGGTGTATTATGACTGACTCATGGCCGTCGCGTGCTGCTGACCGTACTATGCGCGAGTGCGGGACTCTATTGAAGAGAGAGAAGTTCCTCCGCAGCACCTGTGTCTTGAACATGAGGCCGGCTCGGGAAGAGAGCGAGTGTTATAACGGTGTGTAGGAGATGCGAGTAGACATGAAGGCGTCGCGAGGGAGAGGCGATGCAAGTGCCGATTGTTCTAGAGAACCAGCAGCTGTATGCTCCTTGCAAGACAACAAAGCTGTAAGGCCGCGTCGTCCCGTGGTTTGCATGTGGATAGCAGCCGCGGGCAACAGGCTGGAGGCGTGCGGCGGAACAACTGCGGCAATTTCCCGACATGGGGGTCGCAGCTTCACTTCAGACATCATCATCATCGCCGCCGCAAGCTCCAAGCACCTCGACCCCATCACTGCCAACCACGATGAAGCTTTCCTGGGGCTTTATCGCCTCTTCGCTGTACTGCTCGGCCTTCGCAGCCAGGCCAACAGTCAGCCCCGAAACAGCTCGACTAATCCTCGCACAGCGGCTGGGCCTATCGCGATTCCACTCGATTGAGCACGCAGACTCAGAGACGCTTCGGCATATCAATGTGTACGGAGGGAGGCAACAGAAGCTGTTTGGAGGGGAGGATTCAGATCGGTCAAAAGCACATCTGCTGTTGTGGATAGAGGACGCGGAGCAGGATGAAGCTACAGGTAGGCAAACTCCGACCACCGTGTCGTGCGAAGCCATAGGCTGACGAAGGAACCAGTCGTCATCAACGATGGATCAGACCGGACTCAAGATTTCGCGATATCAAACCCTCCTCCAGCGTCCGATAACGATCGCCTCATCCAAGACTTCATATCCCAAACCGAGTCGTTACCAGAGCGTCCAGATCCAAAGAAACAGACCTATACATCAAGCCTTGAGATTGAGGCTGGACTACCAAACAACAAGCTGGAGCTTTACAATGAGTATCTGAGTGTTTTCCGCGCCAGCAAGAGCGATAACTTTAGCAGCGAGGAGCTCGCCAAGGTGCTGGACGCGGCCAAAAACAAGGCGGCAGAGTTGGGTTTCTCCACCACCATGGTTATGATGCCGGCTTCGAAGACTCGCTCCAAGCGTGGCGCCAATCCTTGGGGTACATACGACCTTCCTTCCAAAGAAGCACGTCGCCAGAACCCCGAAGCGGTGCTTTCCTCAAACCCGGAGGCCTCCTCTTCGCCCAATCCTAAAGTATCCGATCTTGAAGACTTTCCTGTCATTGCCTTCGCCGAAGATCAGGCACCAGTGCGAGGCATCCTTCCAAGCTGCTTTGATAGTCTGTCCGCCTGCCAGAAGCTGACGCACAACTGTTCTAGCCATGGCGAGTGCAAGGTGCTTCATAAGCGTCGCGGGTCCGGCAGCAACCAGGAGTCGGTGGATTGCTTCGGCTGTGCCTGCTCGCCCACCGTCCAGGAGGTTGGTGAGAACAAGGGTAAGAAGGTCACGTACTGGGGCGGACCGGCTTGCCAAAAGAAGGATATCTCGGTCCAGTTCTGGCTGTTTGTTGGCAGCGGTGTCGTCCTTGCCTTCTTGGTAGCATCAGCTATTGGCATGCTGTACTCGATGGGCAGTGAGGAGCTACCGAGTGTTATCGGTGCAGGTGTCAGCGGTCCTGTCAGGAAGTAAAGCTCAGGACGGTGCGGCACGATTCTGAGGAAGGTTTAGTGACCGTAAGCTGAGAGGTGGAGGAGTGTATATCTGGTGTACGACAAATTCCCCGTTTTGTTAGCAGGAGAGCAGGAGCTTGTATTATCTATCACACTGACCAAGTTTGGGTCAATATGGATTAAAGGCGTTTGATAGCATTGCAATAAAGCATATGAACAAAGATGGTAATCCTCAAGCGTCTGTAAAAGTATCAAATGCGATCCAATTGGGGATCGCAATCCGCCAGTCATGGCATGAAACACCCAACACCGTAACCCCAGCAATGCAATGAATAGAACCATCTAAAGGATGTCCTCAAACCGTCCGCTCGAGTAATCATTCCCTAGCCACATGCGTCGACGGTCCTTGCTCTGAATTCCACAGACCTTGTGCCTTCTTCTGGGAAGTCTCGAAGTTTTATTTCTTTGCGCCCTTTGCGCCCTTTCCAACACTACCTGCAGGGCCGCCGGCCTCGACCAACACAGCATCGTCCTCACTGCTTTTGATTTTCTCCTCATCCAGCTCCTTCATGAAGTCGGTTTGGATGTCCGCCTTGCGCTTCTGCCACCACTCCTTTTCCGCAGACGCCTTAGACATGATCTCGCCATGTCGTTCGCGAATGTGAGTGTTTTGCGCCATTTCGGATGCGGACTGGAAGATGGTCTGCCCCCAGTTGGGAGCGAATGCGTTGGCCTAGATGATATTAGTATAAGTTGTAGAGCTCTGTGTAGATGGCGACTAACCTCCTGTACAACATCCCTGAGCTCCTCTTCAATCTCCTTCTCCGCCCTTTGGAATCGTTGCCACAAATCGTCGCCCACGCTCCCTCTCTGCAGCAACACCTGCAGCGCCTGCTTTGCATTCCTAATCTGCACAATGCGATGAATATCTTCTGTGGCCCTCCTTAACAGAGCAGCTTTCAGAATGCTGTCGGGCACCTTGGGGTTCTCCATGTGTAGGAGCGAGAGGTAGACATTGCGCTGCAGGTGGGGAGGAAACCAGGGCTCGAGCGATGCGGCGCTTGCGGCTTTGCGCTTGCGGTAGAGGTTGGAGAAGACAGCGAGGGAGCCGAGGAGGATTACAAGGTAGGCGATGGGGATGGAGAGCATCAGCCAGTCGACTGCGTCGAAGGGCCACATGTTGATTGCCGTGTCGCGGAAATCGTCTTGGTGGAAGTGGGAGGGGCTTGCGTGAGATACGTGGTGAAATTATCGCGTAGCCGTCGTGGCGGTTGTGTGAAAGGAGTGGCAGGCCCTGGTATCACCAGAGAAAAGAAAGTGTAGAGCACGGATGCGGATCTTGCAAATAAGACAGCGCTGGTGTGGTACGTTTATCTTGTCGATGCCCAATATCTGGCCTATTCGGCAGAGGTCCGGTGCTTTCGCGCTACCAGTCCCCAACCCCGGTTCACTCAGGCGCGTCATTCTGCCGCCGCCTTCGACGCCTTCCCTAGCTTGGGTCGGTAATCACTCACTCACTCACCTCCACCCTTCACCTCTACCTAGGGCCTAGCTTATTCGCATTGCAGTACAAAGTCACGAATCTCGGCGCTCCTCTGTACACAATCATCGATCACCCGCAACCCCACATGCGATAGTACTTCCCACCATGATCCTGAGGTTTGTGAGCAAAGAGGGCCAGTTCCGGCTCAACGTCGAACCCACGACAACATTCCCAGAGGTTCTTCCTCAGATTGCGGAGAAGCTGCCCAAGAGCGTCGATATCCAGAGCATCAGTGTCAGCAACCGTCCTCAGGGAGGCGATGCCAGGAAGCTTTCTGAACTTAAAGGCGTGTCCTTCGAGCAAGTCGGCTTGTCGTACGTAGCTTGCCCCAGCTTGCCTCCATAGCTAACATGTCCGCAGTCATGGCGCACAGCTCTTCCTCACCTTCGAGGAGCAGTCTACCATATCGAATGGCCATGCTGCAGCTTCAGCAGGTGCTTCTCGACTAAATGGCAAACCCGTCGACCCCTCCGAAACGCCCTCGGTGCCCCTCGGTTCCTCTACACAAGTCATAAAGAACCCATGGGAGGTAGTCAAGCAATCTCCGCTAGACGACAGACTAGACAGGCTCGATGGTAAAATTGCACGGAAACGGGACGTCCGAATGTGCACACACGGATCGAAGGGCATGTGCGATTACTGCATGCCGCTGGAGCCATACTCAGCCGAATATCTCGCCGAGAAGAAGATCAAACACCTCTCATTTCACTCATACCTACGAAAAGTGAATTCGGCGAAGAACAGGCCCGAGCTAGGAAGCTCGTACATGCCCCCGCTAACAGAACCGTACTATCGAGTACGGCCAGACTGCGCCTCGGGGCACAAGCCGTTTCCAGAGGGCATTTGCACAAAGTGTCAGCCTAGCGCTATTTCGCTCAAGCCGCAGGATTACCGTATGGTGGATCACGTCGAGTTTGCCTCGATACAAGTCGTTGATGATCTGATCAACTTCTGGAGAAATACGGGCTGTCAGCGGTTAGGCTTTCTATACGGTAGATACGAGGAGTACACCGAGGTGCCACTGGGGACAAAGGCCGTAGTCGAGACCATCTACGAGCCACCGCAAGTCAGCGAGGTCGATGGCATTTCATTAGGAGAATGGGACAACGAGAAAGAGATTGATGAAATCGCCGCACAGTGTGGCCTCCAGCGTGTTGGCGTCATCTTCACGGATCTGCTCGATGCAGATAAAGGAGACGGTTCGGCCATCTGCAAGCGACACATCGACTCCTACTACCTATCATCTCTCGAGATCATCTTCGCGGCACGATACCAGGCAAAGTATCCTCGGCCGTCCAAGTGGAGCGAAACTGGGAGATTTGGGTCCAACTTTGTCACTTGTGTAATCAGCGGCGACCAAGAAGGCCAGATCGGAATCTCCTCCTACCAAGCATCCAATGATGCGGTTGAAATGGTGCGAGCGGACATAATCGAGCCTTCAGCCGAACCATCAGTCATGCTAGTACAGTCAGAAGATGACAACGATGCTCTCAACCGAGCGCGGTACATTCCCGAGGTTTTCTACCGGAGAATCAACGAACATGGTGCAAACGTACAGGAGATCGCGAAACCTGATTTCCCAGTTGAGTACCTATTGCTTACACTTACGCATGGCTTCCCAACGCAACCGAATCCTCTCTTCACAGGCGGCAAGTTCCCAATCGAGCATCGCGAGATCATGGGCGAGATGGCAGACATCTCGGCCCTGGGCAAGGCGCTGAACGCGAAGGCGAACGGTCTTGCGCTCAACACTACAAGCGGCCTCAACGCTATCTCGAACTTCCATCTATTATGTTTCATCCACAGCCTAGGGATTCTGTCAAAGGTACATTTCCCTTTCATTCCTTACTCAGTTCACGACTAACCTCCCCATTCAGGACGAAGAGACCCTCCTCTTCAAAGTTGCCTCAACACATGACCTCTCAGAAGGCTCTGCCCTCCAACATACAGGAGGCTGGGCAACACTCTTGACTATCCTCAAAGAAAGTGGTGAGCGCCCCCCGAAACGTTCCTATCCATCCTCGTCTCTTCCCCAAACGGCCGTTAGGGGGGCTGCTCACCTTCCCCGTGAGCAACATCGCCGTCTCGAGCGACAGCCCTCCCACGGTTCAGACTCCGATTCAGTACAGTTGGCTAAGAGGGTTAAGGGGGTTAGACTAAATGGGAAGTAGACTAGTTGCAGGTTAGCTGTGCTTCCTGTCAAGTAGCCCTGATTTGTAGGTCCGAACCTCGACCGACAATGAGACGGAAACAGGTGGAACTTAGCGTTGGCATGAGCATGTGGGTGGATGGCAGTAAAGTGATTGCTTCGACGCATGCATGATCTGGTGTTACTCATAGAGTAGCGGGCCATGCATAGGCTCTTTAACAGGGCATCATTTATTAAATGCAAGATATCCATGAAGATCTTAGGTCTTCAAATCTACAATGCGATTACTATGGTGATGTGATTGGCGTATGTCTGGTGGCCTGTGCGCTGAACGTGAATTCGCGACTTGAGCTTCGCGTCGACGCGTTCCACTTTAACTTCCATCCTCCCCGCAGTATCCTCGCAACCACAACAAGCAGAAGAGATGGCAGACTTTTTCAACCTCAAAGCACGGCAACAAGCCGCTGCACAAGCCAGCTCTTCAAAGGCTTCCACAACAAAGCAACAGCCAGACCGCCTGCAGCCATGGGTCGAGAAATAGTACGCATTCACATGCCACCAGAAGCTTCGTACTACAATGCTAATGGTTCATTGTAGTCGGCCAAAGACGCTCTCCGAAGTAACAGCTCAAGACAACACAATTCAAATCCTCTCTCGCACCCTCCAATCCTCCAACCTACCGCACATGCTCTTCTACGGGCCCCCAGGAACCGGTAAAACGTCTACGATCCTCGCGCTCGCAAAACAACTCTATGGCCCCGAGCTTTTGAAGAGCCGTGTACTCGAATTGAACGCTTCAGATGAGCGAGGCATATCCATCGTCCGTCAAAAGGTCAAAGATTTTGCAAGACAACAACTCAGCGTCGCGCCAACATACAATCTCATGGTGGAAGACAAGGACAGCCCAGACGCTGGTAAGCAGATGCGATATCGAGATAAATATCCTTGCCCGCCGTTCAAGATCATTGTGCTCGATGAGGCAGATAGCATGACACAAGACGCTCAATCCGCACTTCGTCGAACCATGGAAACATACTCTCGGATGACGCGATTCTGTTTGGTGTGTAACTACGTTACCCGCATTATCGACCCGCTTGCTTCGAGATGTTCCAAATTTCGATTTAAGAGCTTAGATCAGGGCAATGCGGTGAAGCGCGTTAGCGACATTGCGAGGTTGGAAGGTGTGAAGTTGGATGAAGGAGTTGCGGAGGAACTTGTGCGGGTTGCGGATGGAGATTTACGAAAGGCCATCACATTCCTACAATCGGCGGCACGGTTGGTTGGAGCAGTACAACAAGCAGGGACTGGTGGAAGGAAGGGGAAGCGTGTAATCGAAGACGACGACGATGAAATGGACATCGACATGCCTTCAGCCAACACATCCGGCACCACCGTCTCCCTCCAATCCATCGCAGAAATCGCAGGCGTAATCCCCCCCGACACTTTACAAACTCTTATGTCCTCGCTCTTCCCCAAATCGTCCTCAAAGTCCATTCGCTACGCCGAAATCGCCAAAGTTGTCGAAAACATGGTCGCAGAAGGTTGGAGCGCTTCCCAAACAGTCGGACAGCTGTATGAGCAGATCATGTTCGATGAGCGGGTGGATGATGTAAAGAAAGTAAGGCTGGCAGGCGTGTTTAGTGAAACGGATAAGAGGTTAGTAGACGGAGGGGATGAGCATCTTGCTGTGCTGGATCTAGGGGTCAGGGTTGCGGGGGTACTCTGCCAGGGCTGAAGAAGAGGATGGTGGCATTGAAAGGGATTCTAATATATTTCGATATGGGAGAGACGACATACGCGTCGAGTAGGCATAGACAGCGAGAGTAAAGAGATGATGATCAAAGCAAACAACATGCAGTCAGGGCGTTATGTAACATGAGACAACTTGTTTGCCCATTATAGTAGTTCAGGGATGCCAGTCCACAAAACGTATGCTATCGTGAAGTCACGCTCAATGCACGTTGTGTCAACAGTCAACTTGCATACCACATACGTCGTAGCCGTTAACTAATCGCCGATATGGAAAACACAATGGAGCAGCATTGGGATATCTCGGGAGTAATGTACACATGATGCGCTCCGCCACTCCGCTAATGCCATGTGAAAAGGAAGGAGGAACCGTCGTGCTCCGAGATCTTTTGGCCCATACCCAGATCCTTTGCGTTCAAATACACCAAGACAGAACCATTCGTTCATCCAGCAACGTCCGTGAAGACCTTTCAAGCTTAGTCCATATTCCAGCCTGTAGAGCGCAGTATAGCTCAACTCGTATCCGCCGAGCAGAAGCAACAGGGCGCAGATGCTGCGCACGGTGGTGAAATGCTCTATGCGAAGATGAAGAAGCCCACGCCAACGCTAATCCACACGATCGCGGCGAGCGTCTCCATCTTAACAGCAGTCTTAGCTCCGGCTGAGAAGGATCCCGAAGGCGAAGGTAAGGGCGATGCGGTAGGAAGTGTACCATTTGCGGAGGCAGTAATCCATGTAGAGTTCTTGCCAGTCGGGGTAGTGGGCGCATACTGCAGTGTTTTAGTGACGGTGGTTTGCGAAGTCCAAAGTGACGAAGACGCGGGAATAGATGTAGACGTGGGCGCGGATGTAACAGGTAGGGTATCATTTACCGTGCCTGTGTTGGCCAAAGTCGAGGATACCAGGACGGTGGACGAGGGCAGTAACGATAACGATTCGCCAATCGACGAAGCAGCGTATGGGACAGGCGTCTGACTCACCACCTCAGTCACAGATGTCGCTCTGTCAGTGGGAGTAGCAGTCGTAGTCGCGGGGTACAGTGATGGTAGCAGGCTCTTGACATCCTGAGGGAGGTTCTGATACCACTCGGGTTCGAAGTCATCTTGGGGCATGGGAGTGTCTGAGGCAGTAGGCATAGCTGTTCGGAGCACCGAAAGCACGGAGAGTTGAGTTGGATCCATGATTATGGGGTCGATCGCACGTCCGAGCAGGGCTGCGAGCTCATGATTATTGAGCGCGACCTTGGAGGCGAGTATGCCAGCGGCGAGAGCAGGAAGAATGAGCAGTGACTTCATCTTTGCGATCTGGTGTAGAGTCGCGTGGGGATCGTCTGGAGCAGTGTCGCGAAGTCACACTGTGATGTTGGGGAAAGTTCGAATGCGAGGGAGCGTGGTGTCGGTGTTGTTGACAAACAAGAAGGCGAGGGTAAGTGCGCTGGTACGACGAAAGTGGAGTGAAAGTGAGCAAGAGCTCAAGTCTGCGTCACAGCAAACTACTCCAGCGGACAAATCAATCTTGCCCAGCGAAGTTCCCACACAAACGGCTGAAATGCGAGTTGGACTGCCCCCCAAAAAAATCACTGTGGCTCCCTCTCTATAGCGGCGCCTGAAACGGCTAGAAATATCCGGAAGTGAGACGACTGACTGCAAACTGCTGTGACCAATGACTGAGGGAAGCTTAACGAGAATTTGTGCCACAGTCATTTAAACCAAAGTACTGAGAGTCTGATAGTGTGGCAGATATAGCTGTCCATGTGGTTGTCTTATAGCCTGGCGTCGCAGAATGAGAAGAGGTTCTTGAGGAAGTGAACAATGTGCGTGAGTGAGAATGAACGCGACCAAGGGCAGACTTCAGCAACGGCCACGAAATGCCATATCTTGATTGTCTAGGTCTGGCGAAGTAAAGTGTTCTGATGAGAAGAAGGAAACAATCCGATGATCTGTTCATAAGGTCAATGCGTTGTTATTGTTGTTGGTCCCTTGCGCGGATGCAAATCTACTCGGGGCATGTTTGCGTAACACTACAACATATCTCTGACAGGATCATGTTTCCAAACAATGACTCGACGTGGAGGACCGAGTCGAAACACAGCCGACCCAGAAGGAATATCAGGCGAGGTGACCTAGGCATCGTACCATGGTTGAAGCATTTAAGCGTAATGAAGTCCATATCTCCGAGCATGGTATATTGGTGGTTGACCTAGAGGATAGAGCATTTCGTCCCAGCAAGCCCTATAACAGGCTCAACTATGTCCAGCCTCATTGCCGTACTGTCATATAACGGGTCTCTGAATATCCCCTCGTGAAAAAACGCGTATAGATCTCAAAAACCAGCGGCTGAGCGCTCCAAGGTGATGTACATGGCTTGATCTGCCAGCTCAAGCTACTCGATGCTGCTCTTGCGTGCGCTTTCTAGCACCTTGAAGATCACCGATTCGTTGCTGCGCTATCCGAGACCATACCTTGCAATATATCATTGCGCGTGGTGACTGATGGTTGAACACGCCAGAGGTCAAATATACTTTCCAGAACGCTGTCGAAAGGAGCAGAAGAATGCTTGAGACGGTAAGGATAGAAAGAAAGAGGTTGAGAATAGTTGTCACATGCCAATCTTTCGTTCCGTTTCTCAACGGCTCCTTCCTTTCCTGGACCTCTCCATCACTCGTCATCGCCCCTTTTGCCTCAATTGGCGTGGCGTGCGGGGCACTACCCTTCTCTTTTGCCTCCCACATCGCACATGCATTCCTCGGCTCACGAACTTCTCATCATCTGGGCCCCGTATACACCCATGCATCGTCCAAAAGCAGTCGTGCCCATGGGGTAAACGATGGTGAGGCCGTGTAAGACACTGGAAAGGTTTCGCCGCGGAAGAAGCTAATCCAAAGTTGGACGTACCGAGGCTATTATGCGTGAGAACGGTGCAGGTACCAGCAACATTCATGTGAACTATCGAGAACTAGCACACATGGTGTCTTGTAAGTGGCTTGTAGTGGACTCAATTTGCAAGACTCCTTTTAAGATACCGAAAAGGAATTCATGGGGGTGTAGCATAGCTATATAGCCGTATTACCCCGCGATAGCTCCCACAGCTCTACCACATTACAGCTTAACGGCATCCTGCGACACACACAGACGGAAATAACACCAAGTATACGATGGCAGCACCATCAAGCGTCGATATTAAGAACCTCCAAGGGAAATGGGTCATGGTAAGCTATGCATCCGACCTCTCGTACCTCAATGCTTCCTGGTCATATTTACCTTTATACCAACTCATGTCTACGGAGATTCTAACACTACCAGAACAAAGTCATCTCGGATGCTTTTGACCCCGTCCTCGCGCTGCAAGGCATCGGCTGGTTGACCCGGAAAGCTCTTGGCGCTGCAACCGTATACCAGCACCTGAGCCAGTCACCAACAACCGGCGAGGACGGCCAGCCCACCACACAGATTGACATCGATCAGGCTGTCACTGGTGGCCTTAAAGGTAGTACTGAGAAACGCACGCTAGACTGGCACTATCGTGGGCACTCTGACTGGCTTTTTGGCACCCTCAAAGGGCGGTCACGTTACAACACTTTGGCAAAGATCTTAGAGGAGAGCAAGGGTAATGGCGTGGTTGAAGAGGATGCCAAGTACTTAGTGGAGGGTTGGCTGAAGGAAACAGAAGACGGCGAGGTGGTCGAGAGCTACGTAGACAATGAAGGGAACAAATGGACGGGATGGCAAATTTGGGGGTTTTCGGAGATCAACGGTGTGAGAAGGCTGACGAGGAGGTTCGCCATTCGGAAGAAGGACAAGAATGAGGTTGTCCGAGTACGTTTGGTATACGACTATGCAGGAGAGCTATAAGAGATGATGGCTGTACCTCAGAGGGGTTACATTGTTAGCAAGTATCACTACATACCTGGTGGGTGTCACTGTTCAAGTTCGCATATACACTCTCTCAATCTCCATGGTTACATCCTGTGCTTCCCAAAGAGTAACACCACATGCCTACTTATCGATGGAGTAGTAACTTCCCTTTGGTGCCACACTGGGCGTGCACTCAACTTCCATGCATCGCGTAACCTCGTGCGACACAAGTGAACTCTTGCCATTGAGCCATAGAAATACACACAACGGACATATATCAAATAGGATATATTTCGCCTTTGTGCCACGTTCTCGAAAGAACTTCTTAAGATTACCCAATTACTACGCTTCATCGGTTCAGGAGAAGCACAATATGGGAAACTTAAGTATCGCAGTATATCTGCGACAGCAGCACGCCACATGTCCACAACAAGTTCCAAAGTCGCTGCCTCTATCCTATCATACCCATTGAGACGACACCGAAAAGATGGTCTCGGTAATAACATTCGACCTTATCCTCGCCCTAATAATCTTGATATCCATGGTCCTCGTCCTCATACTCCTCTACTTGATCCTCCGCTGCATCAAACACACCAAAGCGCATCAATGTCCCGAAGTCTCTCCCGAGGCTGGACAAACCATCCGAAGAGAGTGGCTTTCTCATCAGTTCTCTCACCAACAAACACATCAAGAGCTCTATTTGGATCAGGAGCAACGGGCCTCATCGGTGCCACAATCTATTGAGCTGTTGCCACAGATTAAGCCCAGTGATGATAGGACGGAGGAGTGGCTGGAGAGAGGGAAGGTGGACAAGAAGGTGAATGTAGATTTGGATGATAGGGACTAGGGTGACTAGAAGGTGATAAAGGCGAGATCAAGAAAGAGTGGCTTGAGTTGCACAAGACATATTTGGTGTAGATGTACGTGCACACCAATTGGTGAAGATATAGGAGTACTATGGTGCGTTCCCGAGACTGGGCTCCTGTGTTGGATAGACCATAGAAGCTTCGACAGTATCGATTAGCTAGAGTCAATGAAGTTCATCGGCACGAGTTGGATTACAATCCAATCAGCAAACCCTTGAACCATGCTTTGAGCTTAGGTCTGACAGCGCTTGTGGAAGAACTCTGTGAAGCGTGGTGAAACGTTGGTCGAACACTCATGCTTTACTACATCTCGCCTCATACGAAAACCAATATTGCTGTCGTGTATACAAAACCGACCTTAGGTGTTCCCACAATATGACCATTGCCCCGCGTTTATGATTGTACAAAAAGGTATTGAGGAAGCAGGCGGCCTCGAGTCTCGTAATACTACTAACTAAGTGATCAATTCAGAACCCCGATGCGAAATGCAGATCCCAAGCGGCCGTCTCAATATTGACACCCGCACTGCTCACACAGGATACTTTGGACGAACCACAACACACGGGATGTTCGTCGATCAGCCGAGCGCTATTGCAAGTGGACTTACTACAGTCAGCAGCGATGCTCAGCCGAGTACCATCGCGATCAGAGTGCTCGATATAACATCATCGATTGGGATTGACGCGCCAGCATCATCGCAAACACCTTCCACAATAATGGTGCATACCAATCCCAATCCTTCGACTTCACGCCCGCCATCCGCAGCGGAAGACACCCTCTCTGCAGGCGCCATATTCGCGATCATTGTCGGCTCCATTGTCGGAATTATCTTCCCCGTCGTTTTATTGACACAATATATCAAGCGCGGGAATCGGATGAAGGAGGATAATATCGTTCTCGAGGAGATCTTGGTGACAGAGATTGCGAACGAGAAAGCGCAGGATGTAGGATCACAACAGTTACAGGAGACGTCAGCCAGGAAGGGGGCGGCTGATCATTTCATGGTGCACTTTGAACAACGTGATCTGGAGGCGAAGGCAGCGAGAGAAAGTGCAAAATAGGAGTCTATGCTTCTGTAGTCGTTGTGTTAGCCGAGGCGTGAAGACGGTGGAGCTTAGCGGGTTTATATGTTCGGTGTAAAACATTGGGCGGGCGATAGAAGCTTTTGATGGAAGCTTTAGGAGAAGATTTCAAAAGCGCCTACGCTCTGTTTGAGCTATCGCTGATTCTATTAAGGTACTCTGGATGCGGAGATGTTCGTGATTGCATTGAATCCTAGATGGAAGCTGATAGGAAAAGATATCACAATGCGTGATAGGAGGCTGGTAGTGCGAGGAATTGTCTTGATATATTCATTATATTCCTCTGTTCGATTTGAGCATTGCAACTGAAAGGTTCAGCCTCGGTTCAGTCGGATGGGTAGGTAAGATACGTAATATGCTTGTGGCAAAGCAAGTTTCAACTTGAGAGTCAACTTTGTGACGCTCATATACCTAACGGTGATGTCTATAAGACCTTGCGCGTTTGAAATATCGTCCTATCTTATTCGGATTCAAACAATAAGCCTATTCGTTGGTACGATATTGGTTTGGTGATTGAGGTTGTATATGGCCCGCTCCCTGACAAGTGTCTAGCGGCAGTGGTAATTTGAAGCCTATTCTGAACCGGGTAAGAGGTCGACTGAGAAAAGGAGCTGCATCACATCAGTCTGTCCATTGGGGCGGAGACATAATAGCACGAGAGTTTGCCGAGAAAGAACGTGGTCCAACGGTTACTAGGCTGCACCAGTCGGCTAGCATGGAAGCTCGGGCCCCGGGACCAAATTTCACGACTTTCGTAAACAAGTTACCTGTTGTGCACGCGAAATTGAACTATTCTTTCTCTCGTTTGTAGTTCGAGGACCAGCTTAGTGGAATAAACCTCAATCATCCAAGCTGCTCTTCTGTGACTACAAGCACACTGCCCGCCACCCAACCGAGTCACTGCCCGCCCCACCCGATTCAACCTCCGCGAACCCCAGTGCACGAGCACACGAGCTCCTCTCTCGCCTTGTCAAACACCGACAATGACTGCAGAGATGGATATTGACTTCACGCGCCGCAACAAGAAGCCGCGCCCCCTATCTGAACACGAGAAAGAGAAGCTGGACGAGTTTGTCGACGCGATCCATTATTCGGCGAGGTGTGTTGTTTACCTGGAAGACCGTCGGCGCATCCTAAGCTAACCGTACTATCAGATACTCAGATGACCAATACGAGTATCGACATGTGCAGCTTCCAAAGCAGATGCTGAAAGCCATTCCCAAAGATTACTTCGACGGTGCTCGAGGCACATTGAAGCTGCTGTGGGAGGAGGAGTGGAGGGCGCTTGGGATCACACAGGTACAACATCTCGATAAGCCGGAAAGATGCATATGCTGACCTAGGACAGAGCTTGGGTTGGGAGCACTACGAAGTCCATGAGCCAGAACCACATATTCTTCTCTTCAAGTAGGTTCCACTTCGAGACTTGCGAGCCACGCTCTAACAACCTGCAGGCGACCGATCAACTATCAGCCACCAATGCACTAGTTCGACTACTACCACCTTCGGCCGGCTTGAGGCCTCTCTGAGACCAGTCGCGACGCGCACAGCCGCTGCGTAGACCCATCCAGCAGACGACACCGCCACCTCGCGGCGACACCTTCCGCCGATACCTTCTGCCTTCTTTGTCTATTTTGAGCGATACATGTTAGATATAACGACGACATGATAATGGCAGAACGAATGACGTGCTGGAGCCAGAGTATATGGAACCATTCAAGAGTGCATGGCAGTCCCGTATGGAAGAACAATGGAAGCTCGTATTTGTATATATGGCCGCCATAAGAGCTTCGTGAAGCAAACGGGCACCAATCGTCACCATTCGAGCTCATGGCTCCTAGCAGCCTCGAAAACTCCTGATAGCTTCCATCAATTCTCAGACCTTCTTGCTTGTTGCAACACATGTCTCTCCATGAATTCCATTGTAGAAAGTCAGTCCCTGGCATTCAACTCTCCATTCCCTTCACTAACGCTTTCTTCCTTTTCAGCATAAGTTTACGGTTCGGAGTACGAGCTTCGCGAATCCGGGCATAAAGGCATGTTTCCCCTGGTTTAAAGCCTTGCACTGTCAGATATGCAGTCTTCTAGAAGGATTCATGCAGGGCTAGTCAATGCCTACAGGATTTCTACGGCTTCTAGAAAACGGCATGCATGAACCTACCGAAGACGTCGTAATGCAGTTCGGCCACGTTCAGACTAGCGTTGCTCGCCCTTCCCCTATTGGTTGACCCCGCACATCCGACCCGCTGCATTCCCGCATCAAATCCATGCGTCTTCACTTTGGATGATGTGTCTGAACCAGACACTGCTTCTTTTTTCACCCATACAATTTCTCGACCCATACAGCACTCTTCGTGAGAGACCTGATGCTAACGACGAGCCGAGACCAATTTACGCGCTGGGCCAATACACATCAATTCCAGCAAGTCCGACACCGATCACACAATTGAAAGTCCTATCTAGTCTCATAGGCCTCCCTCGCGCATCACCTAGCTCCCCCAACTGATGAAGTGCCCATTTCGAAGCGAGGTGAAGCTCGCATGGCTTCGCCTCCGGGCGGCCCCTGCTACAGTGCGTGTCTCTGTACACCGTGTTTAATGCATGACTATCTCCAGCCGAGAACGATAACACTAAGCTCCTTGCTTGGTGCTGTTAGCACCTACTCCATATTCACCCTGAACGTTTTCTCTCAATCAGGGTGAGCATATGCACCATGCTATGAGCGGGAAATTGCTTCCCACGAAAACTTGATACACAGGTTCTCGCCGGCTGTAGCCTCGAATCCAACCTTGTTCGATCGTTTTTCTCCCGAGTTGTGGCATGTCATGCACTTTGACTTTCAGCTTTTACCAGGTCTGTGCTCTCAACAGGTAGGCAATATCGAGTGATCGTCTTTTGGGTGACTGGATAGAGCGAATTATATTCACGGAAGGGATGTGTTTTGGTACATGAATGTCAACATAGCCGTGGCAGGCTAAATTTGACTTTCTGGTAATCGTACGCACGTAGACTACACATCTGTCTGTAAATACGCGCCCGATCCATCGGAAGAAGTTCATTCGATCTATTGTGTATTATTATCGTTAGAATCACTTCCTTCGTCGCTCCCTTTTGATACGCCAAATCTACTCAGGATGAAAACTTGGCTCCAGAACAGGCGTCTCCGGAAGCAGCGTTCGCGTAAGTCATCATCGTTCGGGCAAGCCCCTCTACTTACTTGATACCAGAAGCGACTTTGCCCTTACAGCGATCCGGGTCAATCGAGGTCGACGAGATATCCCCAATGCGGCCACTGCCAGCGATATCCAAGCCAAGAGATGCTGCAAAATCATCAGCTATCGGCATTGCCAGCAGGATGTCTATGGAACGCTATCTGAATGCACCGCTGTCAGATGAGCCTGCCTCTGTTCCAGATATCACTGCTGCCTTGAAGAAGCAAACCTCACATAACAACGTCGTTCGCGCAGCAAACACAACAAATATACACCACTCACGAGAAACGTCAGCTGATGCAAACTCAGATGGTCGGCGGACATTCTTCACCTCTGGTAGCGCCCCAGATACTGTGGATACTTCCTACACTACCCATGTCACAAAGCGCAACATACCGCAGCCCACTGTTACCATCCCACTCGCGTTACAGCGGCAAGATTCGCAACTCTCGAGAGTATCCTCACCTGAGAGACCTATAACTGCCGGTACGGTCGGCCCTGTCGATATGGCAAGGAATTGGGCAGAGCAAATGGAGAAGTACATGCCTGGCTACATTCCTGACCAAATGATCGACTACCGCGCAAAAGCGGAAGAAGAGATTGTTAAAATTCGGGAGAAAGCTAAACAACTAGAAGAAAGGAAAATACTGTACAAATACGAGCGCAATGGCTCAAATCTGATCGCACCAGTCATTACGGATGAGATGGCATATGCACAAATGGCTGCGCGCCCCAAGTTGGCTTGGATCCTGGGTGGGGGTTTTACTGACTTGAATCCTGTTGGTAGATCAAATTTAGTAGCGGTTACTACAGAGGACATACCGGACCGACCAAGTACTGCCAGCAGGACAGGCGACACGCAAAAAGTCCAACTACCACGACGGAGCAAGTCCAGCGGTGCTTTGGACGAAAAAGCCCGCCAGGGGGCCGCTGAAAAGGTATCTAGGAGACTGGTTGAACGAAGGCCGAGTAAGCGACCCAAATTTTACTGTACTTTCTGCCATAAACGGTTCCACAGTCGCCTCGAGTGGATGAGACATGAAAACACTATACACATGCCGGAAGAGCTCTGGATATGCTGTCCGAGGACCGGAGTGTTTCCTCGAAGATGTCCTTTCTGTGAGCAGAGCGATCCCAGTCCATCACATCTCGCCGACCACAATTATCTTTCTTGTCAAGCAAAGCCTCTCTCTGAGCGTACTTTTGGCAGAAAAGACCATTTCCTACAGCACATATCCCAGATTCATAAAGTAAGTCCCGGTCAAAAGCCCGCTCGCTTGACAGAGTTGGTGGATGCCTGGAGACACCCTCTGCCATTGGAGAAAGGCCACCAAGCGCTGCACTGCGGCTTCTGCGGGTCAAAATTTGCATCTTATCAGGAACGTACCAAACATGTTAGCCAACACTTCATGGAGGGATTTGATATGATGTCTTGGTGGAAGGATCGGGTCAGCCACGATGTCCAGCTCGGAGTAGAAGCGGGCGTTGTGCCGAAGCCGTAGGTACGAATATTCCATTGAACCTGTAGTCACTGACTGGAGACAGGGAGGCACCGCATAAGTGTGCATACTGTGAGCGGGTCTATGATAACCTTATCGTAGCACAGCAGCTCCATCCAGTGTGTAGGATGTGGTCATGTAGCTTCATTCCGGGCATTCAGTACACCATTTATCCAGCTTCATCGCAATCAGAAGTCGCAGCAGTTTGTTGCTATTGTAATGATACTCTTGTTCACGGGGACGGAAAAATCAAAAGTGCCCTTTTGAAAAGTCATCTTATTCAACACAATTTCCGCAAGTGCAATCAGAGGCTGTACTTTTCTGGACAGCAGTTTCGGCAACAGTACGTATGGTCCATGAACAAACTGCAAGTAACGCCCACACTGACTTTGAACCTCCCACCGTTAGTCTCCAAGACAATCATAAAACTACGTTCGATGCGACATTGTTCGCCGGATGGACTTTTTTATTAAAGTCTAGCCGAAAGGACAGGCCTTCCGTCTTCCAGCAGACAGAACTACCGACAATAGCTGCTCGTCGAATCAACACTGATCCAGGAGTGACGACGAGGAAAGGAAACCCATGTAATATACCATCCAACTTCATGGATCTGACGGACCCACCTCGGCACATTGAACCAGCCAGGTTGCGTCGGAAGGCCTCAATTCAAACTCTGCATCGGCCGTCGGTGCAAGAGATGCGCGGGTCATCACCGTTTTTCACTCGCTCAGCTACGTTTGATTTTGTTGCCCATGGACCTCGGGTTGCTGCATCGGGCGATTCTTCGGCCAAATCCAAACCTAGTAATGGTACAATATCAATGCCTGTGGATGTGATCAACACATGCCCGAAATTCTACAGGAGAAGATTGGACGCGTCGACCCGAAACCGAATCTATCTGCGCGAACGCGATGATTTACTCTCGAAGAACTCGCAGTACCTTTACCGGCAAATACCAGGTAGTATCTTTGGCGGACTGATACTCCATAGCTCGATGGTGGGAGCTATACCAGCTCGCTTGACAAACTCAGTCGACATCTATTCGCTGGATTAGATGTAGGAGTGGGAGCATTATACTACGGTACAGCGTTCCACCCAGTGGTTTCGGATGGAAGTCGGCCCGACGTTGGGTCTTCAAGGGCTATGTCATCAGTCTAGATGTTCCGCTGTCTATCACATGTTCGATCCGAGCGCATAGATTTCGTAACAACACCGACGAAAGTTTGGGACGTAAGGAGCCAAGTCGAAAAATAATCTTCAGTCCACTTACAAGAGACTGATAAGTCAAAGGGTAGTCTGGAAGGTTCTGATAGCGCTCCCAAATGACAGTGCAATTCATTTAGCAACTTAGTGCCCTGGTTGTTGAGAGATTTCCGCAGCGGGAACGGCATAAAGCAATGTGACTAGGTTCTTCCGGCTATCTGTGGCCTCGAAACCCAAGGTTGAGGTTGCTGGCTATTGTGAGCTAGCCCGAGTTTTACGTACATTGCGTGGGTAGCTCGAGAGATGTGTCGTCTTGGAAAGGTCTGACGTTGCCCAAATCGCCTAGTAGCCCCTGAGTCGCGTCGCACAACGGCAGCGGCTGATGTGACATAAGGCAGTACTAGGTGGTTGGGATTGGAGGACATATGGGTCGCATTGCCGCTATTCGGAGCGGGAGGCGTCTTGCCGAAAAGGCGAGCGGTGAGGGCGAGGCAAGGGTCGAGCAGAGTGGAGAGAGATGATCGTGTGGAGAGGCCACGCGCGACGCGTGCGGAGGGCTTTTGAGATCGCAAGGCTGCAGATCGTGCGAGATGGCTGCGGGTTGACTATTACACCTACCATAATCTTCTATATCCTTGTGGGAAATTTTCCAAATGGCGTCAAAGAATGATACGGCAACCAGTTGCTATTTCCCCAGTAGACGCTAAGAAGACCGGTGGCACAAGAGGCTTGCGCAACGGTCGCATACCGAACGATAGGTGGTAGATTATGATGCGTTGAGGGGGCGCGAGTTGCGCTCCTTTCCGTGGGTGACGTGCAGGCGCCAATGCTCAGTAGGATAATCAGTACCTAACAGCAACTCGGTGCTTGGTTGGAATGGCGGATGAGCGATAGCAGGCCAAAGACGAGGCAGAGATAGCAGATGCTGAGAGGTAATGTTTTTACGCGCGACAACGAGCCCAGGGCGGAAGGCGCGCCGCCCATTGGCTCCATAGCGGTTTCCTTATCAGCTCCAGGGCTGGGTGGTCGCTTCCGTGTCGGACTCGTACAGGCGCGCTAAGCCGCCTTGGGTTGCCATCACGTAACTAAAACTAACTACATGGAGAATTACTATCAGGTAATGTCGAGGCCCGAGCGCCCATGGACATGTTCGCATATGCGTGCTGCGCTCAAACCTCAAAAGACTCGCGCAACGCTCCCAGGCCAGCATTATCTCGCCTTCATACGACTCCCCACCCCTGATTATGTGCCTGCTCTCTCCCCGCACAGGGTTCTAGATCTCAATATCACCACCCTCCCCCCCCAGCTTCTGCCCGCCCTGTCCCGCTCGCGTCCGCCCGCTCTCGCTCTCGTCACCCTGCGCAGACCTTCAATGACGGCACGAACTATCAACCACCTCATACTCCTCGCAGCCGTGACCGGCAACTTAGGGCCCTAATCAGGGTCTCTCTTGGCAGTCCGCTGCATTACTCGCTCGTCTTTTGCTTTTGCCGCCTCCGCCCAATAAACCCCCCCAGTGGACCATAAACACCACTCCCACGCGATAAGCCCTGGTCACATTCCCAATTGGGGCCGATATCTACACTCCGGTCGTGTGACTAGTGCAACGCAACACTCTTGCTTGCTTGCTCTACCTCCTGCAGCTCTCTTGCGGGGCCAAGCCAACGGCCCGCTCTCTACTGTATCAGTAGCATAGACCCGGTCTGCTAGCTGCAACTAGGCTTACCCGACCCTCTTACGATACCCGCCCTTATCTCGAGTGCACCTTTCGTGTCCGATATCGATATGACGACCGCCGTTGCTATACAGCCTGCCATGCTGCCACGCCCGACACCTGTACCTATCGCCGCCGCCCGCCCTCGCAAGATCCAAAAGCCCTCACCTGGCAAAGAGAACTTGGTCGCCGGCAAGCCTACCTCCAACAACGGCCCCGTCTCTAATATCCGCTCACGGAGGGAACGCCCCTGTGACGCGTGTAGGAGGAGGAAGAGTCGCTGTGTCATACACGAGGGCGCTGTGCTGTGTGTCTTGTGCGAGTTCCACAAGCAGGAGTGTACCTTTGTGCAAAGCCCACTGCCTCGGAAGAGGAAGGTCGTCGACGGCGACAAGAAGGATTCACCCAACAATATCAAGAAGAGGTACGTTTAGGCTTTTCCCACTACTGTGCGTCACGTCGTGATCCCGCACCTCGCTTGGGCATGTTCGTCATTTGGCACCTGCTATGCCGCTTTCGTTCCAACACAGCATCACGTGCTCACGTGTGACCGTGCCTTGCTCGTCTCATCCCTGGGTTGCTATTTCCCGTTACTTCATCTATTCCGAGACACAATCGACGCGTCTTATATCTGTGACTTGGACGGCAACAACTAATACTGATACAGATCGGTCGATACAGAGCCACCGCCACTGGCACTGTCGACACCTACCATCACCGCAACCGCGCCAAGTCCTCCGCCGCCGCAGTCCCAACTAGCCACACTTCACCTACCTCAATTAGGCGAGACTTTGGGGCTCCAACGACGTCAACACAGCAGATACATTGGCTTGAGTTCCCCTTTCGACTCCCTACTCATTGGCCTATCTCAATTCGATACCCGCAACGAATCTGCCTTCGACCTTGGCACTCTTCGACGAGTGAATGATCATGAATGCTTCATCATGTTGCCTGACGAGAACACACAAGAATTTTCTGGCGAGGCCGAGGCTTTGAATCAGGTTGAGCAACTCGTTCATCCACATGGTCCGGCTTTACTAGATCTGTACTTTCAGGTCGTACATCCGAGCTTTCCCGTCATTCAGAAGAACCTGTTTGTTGAACGATATCGAAATGGCGATCGAGGTTTCTCGCCGGCCCTCTTGGCCGGTATGTACATTCTCGCTCTTAATTGGTGGTCTTTCAACCCTAAGCTTGCGAACTATTCCAAGCCGGATGCAGCTCGACTAGAGACTATTGCAATGAAGGCGCTCACTGTTGCCATGGAGCGACCCAAATTATCTACCGTGCAGGCTGGATTACTGCTGTTGCAACGCCCAGAAGCAGATTCATGGAGTTTAACGACGCAACTGGTGGCTATAGGTCAAGAACTTGGTCTACATCTTGATTGTTCATCATGGTCGGTTCCTCTTTGGGAACGTGGTCTAAGGAAACGAATTGCATGGGCACTCTACATGCAGGATAAGTGGAGTTCTCTAATTCATGGCCGACCCTCACACATCTTTAGTGCAAATTGGGCGGTCAAGCCGATTGCTGAAGAGGATTTCAACGAAGAAGATGATGGTTACGATACACGGCAAGAAGAGACTGAAGATGAGCAAGAAGAACTTTACCAGGGGCGGATACTGTTTGCTCAAATGATTGCCCTTACCCAAATCATGGCGGAAGTAATGGACACATTCTACACTCAGACAGCCATTCATGACTTTGCCAACGCTGGAAGGAAGTCGACAGAGCTGATCCTCGCTCGCGCGAAACCTGTCCAAATCAAGCTACGTCAGTGGCATGAGAGACTGCCTGCGGAAGTCAAGATGAATGCGCCTAGTAAGGGCAAGCTGACGTCGACCGGCTACCTGCATCTTGCCTACTTCGCGACGGAGATCACTCTCCACCGCCGAATCGTGCAGTCGCTAGACTCGACGGACCCAGATTCATACGGTCTTTTCATGTGTCGCAATGCCGCAAAGACACGTCTCATCTCCGCCATGGACTTGGTAAACCGCCTTAAGCCCGAGCATCTTCAGGCCTTTTGGTACTTCGCATCCAAGGTGAATTTCACTCTCATCGGCACCTTCGGGTCGCTCCTCTGGGCCACGGCGCCTGCGAAAGAAGAAGCCGAGTTCTATAAGCTCAGGCTCCGTGAATACCGCTGGACACTATCCGTCTCTTCTAAGCGTGCCGATTTCCTCGATTACGCAGTCATGATGTTGGACGCGAGCAGGGCGATGCTGAACAACCTCGCGGAGAAACCAAGTCTGGCGGAGCAGATCAGTAGTGCGGGTGTACCCCCCGCAGCACCTCCACGACAATACTCGTCATTTCCGAATATGGACCCGCCGCAACATCTGCACAACTTGGGAGGCTTCAGCCCGGAAGACATTGAAATGGATGATGGTGGTGATCTGCAGAGAATGTCGTCCGGCGAGAGCTTTGAAGGCTTCAATGATGGGTCGCAGTACGATAGTAGGCCACCCAGTCGGCCGCACACGGCGGGGGACTCGCCGCACTCAACATAAGCAAATCTTTGTTTCCTTTTTTGGCGCATCGAGCCGGTGGCCTTTTTCAGCGACTTACTGGGTGTATTTGATAAAGCATCCTTCGTCGTGGTGTGGAGGCTTTGATTTTTACAGCGAGCAAGTTCTTTGTTCTACATTTACGAAGGGCGTTTATATATACACGCACATGGCGAGGATTTCTGAGGGCAATCGCGCAAGGATGGCGCGATATCGCGACACGCGACATAGAAAGGAGCCCGCGTGGGGGATTTTTTACGTATTCATGCTTGCTCTTTAGCGAAACGACATAACGCTTACGATATCTTAGACCACCCATTGGATATAGACAATATGGGTGCAGGGAATAGATTATGAACTTGTTTGCCTTGTTTAGAGGGTAACACATTGACACATTCGCCATTGTTGTGTGCGAAAGACTGTGATGATGTGATGTTGTTCTTTCCTACATTTATCTCTGTTTGGCTCCAAGCAAGATGTCTTGCATGGTCACACTGGGGCAGGGGATGGCATGAGTGTGACTCATTGTCTAGCTACTTCCCAAGGTTTGTTTTGTTCTTGGGCAGGCCCCTTTCACTGCCCTTATGAGTTTACTCGTGTTTTTGAATAGTTCTGTGTGCGTTGTGATATTAGACTGGCTTCTGGGACGAGTCCAAGTACGAATTCGTGAGGGTATCTATTGAGTATGTTCGTTATGTAAAAGTGAAAAAAGGTAAAGATGAAAACCTATATGCTGTGCTAAACCGCTGACTGCTAAACGTTGACTGCTAAACGTTGACCGCTAAACACTGTACGCCTATACGCTGACACTATTATTATATTACTCCCCCTTTGTTTCCATCCCATCCCTTCTCTTGTCCATGTACCGATCGTCATAACTTCATTACATCAAACACCCCCTCCAGGAACTCATTAAACTCCCCCTTTAGCGCCAAATCTGCCATTTCTTCTTCTTCTTCGGCACCACAAAGCTCTCCTGGCTAAGCTCTTCTCCTTTACCGCTATAACTCCTCCCATCACCATCATCATCTAAGCTATCGTACTCATCGTCATCCTCGTATCGTCCGTCACCAAGATATCTAGCCCCAACACCAGCATTGCCATTCCGCGTAGGATAGTTGGGGTATGACGAGGTACGATCATAACCACCTCGTTGCGCATATTCTGCGCGCTCAACTGGCTTTGCATATTCCCTTTCAGCGGGTGTTTGTTTAGCGCCCGCTGTGGCCTGGCCTGCTCGACTGGTGGGCGCGCTGGAGGGGTAGCTTTGGCCCTCGCGACCCCCAGACGCGAAGTAGTCGCCCCCTGATGTATCGTTGCGGGCTTGCATACCCACTGGTCCGTCTCGCGAGTAAGGGGAGCCGGGGCCCGCTCCTACGATGGCGGGGTGAGGAGGGTAGGATTCGCGCTTAGATCGCTTCTGTGAAGGAGTATGAGTAATTACGTGCGCCTCATGCTCCCACTTCTTATCGTGAGAGTGTTGGTTTAGGATGCCGCCCATCGCCCGTCTCTGCACTTTCGGCTCCGACTCCGGCTCGGTTGCTGGGGCTGGCAGCTGGGACTTGTGCGAGGAGTTATACGTGGGTTGTTTGCGGGTGGAGACGGAGCGGGATGGAAGCACTGAAGTTTGGGTCGTGGTCTGAGTTGTCGTTGTGGTGCTTGGATACTGCGGAGCGCTGACATGCCTTTTCGCGGCGACTGACTCCCAAGCAGAGGCCCTAGATCCATTTGTAGGAACATCTATACTCTGTCTTCGGCCTTGATCCTGACTTTGTACGGGCGCGAGGCCGCGAGAACCGTCTGTCTGCTCTAGATCTGCACGCGGAGGAGCTTCATACGAGTTAGTATGGTAGCCAGAGCTCAGCCGGTTCTCAGTAGGGGGAGCTCGAGCGGAGGCAGAGTTGCGCTTGTTTCGCGATCCGAAACCTGGGATGAGGATTCTGGGTCCGACTTTGTACCTTTGACGGGTGCGCTCCTCTTCGTCGTCCGCAGAGATCTCCCCCAGCTCACTGCCACTCTCACTGCCCGACATTGAGTATCCGTCATCGCCGATCTTAGACTTGTGTTTCGCACCGCCACCAAAGACCCCAAACATGCCACGAGACTTGCGACGTTCCGTCTCGAGAGCACCGGGCTCGGGCTCTGTATAATGGAGAGCTGGCACGAGAAGTCGGTATGGTGTTGTAATGCCCGCTGGGTCGTGTTGTGAGACTTCTAGGTTAAGACAGATGTCAAGGCCCCCTTCAAGGTTGATGAACTCGCTATGCTGCTGCAAGCCCTTCTTGCCTAGTATACTAGGTCGACGATGGAAGTTGGACGGTCGATCCTGGGAGACGATGTCGCGATTTCGAGGTGGCGACAAGCTCCGAGAAGAGTCCAGGCGTGCGTCGTCGACTGATGGACGGCGACGGAACAGTGACGACAAAGAGTTGCGGCGCGAGCGAGGTCTTTCGGGCTCAGACCGGTCAGGTGAAAATGAGGATTGCGGCTGATTGCGAGTACCAGTCTGTTCCTCGTCGGCAGCAGCATTGGCGGGGTTGTTATAATACGAGAGGGGCGGCCCTCGACTCCGTGCTGAGGGTCTTGTCGGATTCCCGCTGAACCGCCTCACCATCTGTCCAGGTGCGTAGTCTGAAAGTGTCCTCGAGAGCTGCGGGCCACCTTGTGGAGTTGTGGGTGGGGATGGTGTGGTCGGCGGAGAGTATCCTGGTTTGTATTCTCGTATGCTGCACCAGTTTCTGTGTGGTAGCAAATGAGTATTGTTCCTCTTCTTTCCGTTTACGTCATGAGTGAAGATAGGTATCATGTCCTCATCTGTGTATGGGTCAAGATGATGCACCTTGTTCCGTTTGTTGATGATATCTGCCATCATATCAGGAGGCGGCGTGTTGACAATAGCTGATGACACAACATTGGGCATGTATCTATGGTCCTTGTCCTTTGGAATGTTGAGCTTCTTGTTAGTGTAGAATTGACCTACAGCCGCAAGATGAACATCGCCTCCAAGAATGGTTATACGAACGGACTTGGTCGAAGCGATATGTTGCAGTTCACGGACGAACCAATTACGCTCCTCTTTGTGATGCTTGGCTGTCCAGTGATCATCTAGGTCATCTAAGAGTTCCACGCCGCCATCAAACTTGTTTACGAAGTTGCCAAGTAGCCCGGTACGTCCGAGAGCCTTGATAGGATCCATCAGTCTGCTGGTCAATATGTTCTCCAGGAAGTTCAACCGGGGGTAGGCGATGGGTACCCCTAGGAGGACGATCAAATGCTTGGTCTCACCCTTGATGATCTCATCTTCCAACCGATCGAAGACAATGTCGTAGGAATCTTCCGTAATGATCTCGTCACGCTGTCTTTCTGTACGACAGTCAAGACCTAGAAAGGCTACCTGGCGGCCAAGATGCATGAACACACTTCGTGAACGCTCTTTGATGTATGGACCTGGGTTCTTTCCGAGTACCCATGACGGTTCGGTCTTTTCGGTTTCAGCGGCCACAGATTGATGTTGGAAGAGCATGTAGTACTTGAAGGCAACAGCGCCAATACCAGTGAAGACTGGCGTTTGCATGAAATGGTGTGGGTACGAACCAAAACCCTACTAAAGTTAGCCGACAATTCTTAACTAAAATGCGATAGCCGACTTACGTCAATAATATCATGATCGTCCCAGATGTTCACCATTGGGATCTGGGAGTTTGCCATGCCAAATAGACCTTGCGAAAACCACATGGAGTACCGGTCCAGGTAAAATTGCTCCAGCTCGTTCTGCATCTCCTCGGAAAACGGTGCATTGTGCTTTTGTAGAGGGTTCCTGCTCTCAGTCCACTGCCTGAAAAGCGTGGTCTGCCTCATTGCTGCGTCGTTGTAGATTTGGTCACCCCCACCAATCATCACATGGAATGGGCGAGTCTGGTGAGTGTTCAAGACGTCCCGCCACATTGGATCTGGTCCACAGAACTCCTTTGATTCGACGCTCAAGGAAAAGCCGTTGCAACTGTGGAACATGATGTTCATGGATTCGCCCTTGGCTGGAACCCAGAATCCTACAGCAGGGCCGCGATTGATCTTGTACGCGATGCGTGTTTGGCTGCTTCCGAGTTCAACTTCGATGTTAAAGCGCCAAAAGGTAACACCCCGTTCCGCGTAGAGACGAATGCCAGGAATATCGCGCACTTTACCAAGCTTCTCGCCGTCCTTTTTGTGGACACGGGTAGACTTAATAGCCGATCCATTGGATGAACTTCGACTTGTTGCGAACAGACCAGTGTCATCCTCCAAGCGTGACAAGTCTTCATTCTCGGCGAGCTCATGGACAGGCTTGACGTACAGCGTCTTGCCAGTGCGCGAGACTTTACTCTGGCCTTCAACGGGATCAACATACGAAGGATCGAGTTGATCACCGTCAACCTCGAGGGGTGGTGGTGGTAGGATGTCCATGGGCTGCTTGAACAGTCGCAGTGTGGGCGGCTTCGAGTACGAGGACTGTGCATCAAGAGTGACAATCATCACGCTACCTCGCCAGATCTCTCGCTCCTTGCCTGCTCTGCTACGATCCCGACGAAGACCAGTATAGCGCAGGAGTGGTCCACACTTCAGATACAACTGGGGAGTGAATGTAGTCGGCACAGGAGGTTCATCTGCATAGCCATCGTACGTGGGCTCTACATGACCGCCAGAACGTCTTCGGCGGGAAGACTGACTTTCTTCCCACCATGCTTTATTGCCACTGTTGGCACTGACTGGGGCGTCCAAGTCGAGATCTTCGATGGTGAGACCGCCAACCGGCGCACCTTTCCACTCCTCTAGTGCAGGTGGTGCTATGTAGGTTCGCTCCGGTTGATCATGGTGTCCGAAATGGTGATGGCTATGAGACTCTTGTGATGCTCGAGGCTGCAAACCCGTCTCAGGTTCGGAGAAGCCCACGCTCTTACGGTTGGTTGGGACTGCAGGCGGGTCGTGAGGATGTAGGAGGTGGGTATCAATGTCTCGTGTATTTCCTTTTTGATCGATTTGTTGCTGTTGCATTTCCATCTGCGCAGCTATGATCCCTCTACTGTCTCTTCTCCCTTGTCCAACTCTTCGACTGTCGGAGCGGTTCATTTCAGCTCCCGCGGACGTATCGTCTACACCGACTAAACCGAGACCGGTGGGTGAAGCAATTGGCTTCCTATGAACACTCTGCGCAGTAGGTGCTGTGCTTCGATCACGGAAGCTGCCAGCGCCTCGTGAGACCCCTACTGGTTCTTTTCCCTTTAGGCTGGTACTCCGCGGGATACCAGCGTCAGTATGTGGCGCTTGCTGGTAGCTCGAAGCTAGGCGTGGTTGTTTCTGTGACGGTGCACGTTGAGGCGCTGGATCTGCTGCCCCTTGGCCAGTGGAAGGATCCCATGGCTCACTGAGATCATAGACAAAGCCGTCATCAGACTCCATGTCACTGATTTGGGGAGGCTTGTGTGGCATTGGCATTGAGACGTGGCGCTTGGAGCTAGCCGTCCGATTGGGGGCGCTGGTGGCTTGCTCTGCTCTTCGGGAAGGCTGAGATACCACTCGTTGCTGCCTTTCTGCAGCATCGCGCGCGCGACGTGCTCGCATGTCCGCTTCAGCCTTTTCTTGCGCGGCCAATTCGGCTTCGAGCATCCTCGCTCTTCTCTCCTCTTTACTTATGTCATCCAGCTTCCCCTCGAGTTTCTGGAGCGGAGATCGGTCGGGCACAGAGGGTTTGCGCTGCGAGTTGTGCCGTTCGATGGTCCCAGCCATTGGCTCGACTGGCGCATATGGAGGTGATCGTAGGTCATACAGTCTGTCGGCGGCTGTTTGAATGGTGGCTTGCTGTCTGCTGGGGTTCAGCTGGATGGCCGGATCGCGGGACCTGCCAGAACTCGAGCGCGGCGGTCCCCTGGAGCTCTGCCTTTGCGCATATGGATCTTTGTACGACATGGGGGGTGCGCGGGGGACGTCTGGAGCTGCGGGGACGGATTCGCTCATTGCGCCTGTAGTCGGGGGAGGAATCTGCTGGCTCTGTCGCCGTCTATGGGAAGAGGCTCGGGAGACGCCATTTGCCGTAGGAGCGGCTGCGACGGGCCGCGCAGTATTGCTGGGGACAGTGTTGGACATGGCGGGTTGGGGTTGGGCATCCATGGGACGGCGGTAGGAGGTGCGCTTCTGAGGATAGTGGTCGGGGAGTTTCTGGAGGATGGGGTTGACAGCCCGCGAGGAGCCGCTGGCCCTATTGTTTTCCATGTTGCGACGAGCTCATAGGGCTGGTGTTGGTGGAGGTGGTGGAGGTAGTGGTGGAGGGTCAAGCGGGACCTATCACGGTCGCGTCACCTTTTCGTGCAAGACGGGAGGCGTCGTGGATGCAGTCGGTCTATGTGGGTAGGTTACACTGTCACATCAGATGCTTAGAGAGGGATTCAATTGGTGTAATTCGAGGTAGCTACTACCTAAGGATAGGCTATGTCGGGTGCGGAGATGCGGAGGTGATGGCGGGCGATAGACACGAATGGCGACTTATGTTATGTACAAGGGAGATTAGATAGATGGGGGAGGAGGGAAGTGCAGGTAGAGGTGCGCAGGGGAGTAGCTGATGATATTCCATGGCCAGCCAACGCATCGACTCATTATAATGAGAAGGCGGGCGGGTTTGGATGGGGGGCTGGGATGATGGCGTCGACCAAGCTACTTACTGTACTACTTTGGTACACCGCCCGTCTATTCTGCCAGGCGTAGAGAGAGAGAGTGGACACCAAGTCCTCTTCCCGAATGGAGTTGGCGTCTCGGACATGCCCAGTCCATAGAGAGAAAAGACCCTGCTATCATCCACCCACCCACGCCCCAAGACATCTCACGCCTTCGCTCACGGTCCCTTTATCATTCCTACTTGCCAGCTTGTGCATCATTCCGGCCGCATCTTTCGGGCATTACGCATCCTGCTCGAGCGCCTCTTGTCCCCTGCCCTTGTCGTCGTAATCCATCTCCTTGCTCACTCTCAATAAGGCTCAATACCCTTTCACGCGACCACACGTCTGCACACAAACAACACCACCCGACATCGCGACATCTTCACCCTCTGGCCTTGACTTGACTCTACAAGAACCGCCTTTCGCTTCGGAAACGCTGCTACGATACATGACCGCAGTCCGCTGCTTATAACACCTACCCTCACGGCCCCCGTCGCCATGCGCATCCTCCACCTCTGGAGCCTGCTGTCAGCAGCGACGCTGGCTGCCGCGGGCAACCACCTGCCGCCTCGCAACTACTCGACCCACGACTACTATGCCGTACACATGTCCCCGTCGACATCGCCCTCGGAGCTTGCGGCGCATCTCGGGCTGACATACGAGGGCCCCCTGGCCTCGCTCGACCACCACCACGTCTTCAAGGCCCCGAAACACCAAAACGACATCGTAGACGAGGCAAGGCAAGAGCTCAAGAGGCGGCGGCGGAAGCGCTTGGTCGGGCCCGGGTACCACCCCCTCGACAGCGTACGCTTCACCCAGAAGCAGAAGATCAAGCCCCGGCATTGGAAGCGCAGCACAATACCCCCGCGGCAGGACCGCGCTGGCCCAGCCGTCACGGAAGCTATAAAGCAGCAGCGTGAAGTTGCCAGCAAGCTGCAGATCCACGACCCCATTTTCGAGGAGCAGTGGCACATATTCAACGTCAAGACACCTGGCAACGACATCAATGTCACCGATGTGTGGATGCAGGGCATCACGGGCAAAGGCGTCACGGCATGCGTCGTCGACGACGGCCTAGACTATGACAGCGCTGACCTAAAGGACAACTTCTTCGCCGCGGGCTCGCACGACTACAACGATCACGAAGACCTGCCTACCCCGAAACTCTCCGACGACCAGCACGGCACACGATGCGCTGGAGAAATCGCTGCAGGAAGGAACGATGCCTGTGGTGTGGGTCTGGCCTACGATGCAAAGATATCTGGCGTACGCATTCTATCAGGCGACATTACAGACCTCGACGAGGCGCTAGCCATCAATTACGAGATGCAGCAGAACCACATCTATTCGTGCTCGTGGGGTCCTCCCGATGATGGCAAGACTATGCAGGCCCCCGGAATCCTTATTGAAAAGGCAATGGTCACGGCTGTCCAACAAGGGCGCGACGGCAAGGGCTCCATTTACGTCTTCGCAGCTGGCAACGGCGCAGCGAGCGACGACAACTGCAACTTTGACGGATACACCAACAGCATCTACAGCATCACCGTTGGCGCCATCGATAAGAACAACGAGCACCCGTATTACTCCGAGGCGTGTTCGGCCCAGCTAGTGGTAACTTACAGCAGTGGCGGTGGCGACGCTATCCATACAACGGACCTGGGCGCGAACAAGTGTACGGGCCAGCATGGTGGTACATCTGCCGCAGGGCCCATTGGTGTGGGAGTGTATGCGCTGGTATTGCAGGCCCGTCCTGACCTGACATGGCGCGACGTTCAGTGGCTCACCGTTTTGACGGCGGTGCCTTTCGACCAGCCCAGCGACTGGAAAAAGACGTCTCTAGACCGCATGTACAGCCATCAGTTCGGATATGGCAAACTCGATGCCTGGGCTATCGTCGAAAAAGCAAAGGACTGGAAGCTCGTCAAGCCTCAAGCCTGGTTCTACTCACCCTGGATGCACGTCAAGAAGGCGATTCCAGAAGCCGGCCAAGGCATAGCCAGCGTGTTCGAGGTCACAGCAGACATGCTCAAGGACGCCAACTTTGAGCGCGTCGAGCACATTACCCTGACTATGAATGTAGAGCACCAACGCCGTGGAGACCTCGTCGTCGAACTCATCTCTCCCGCCGGCATGTCATCGCATCTTTCCACTGCTCGCCGTGACGACGACGCCCCCTATGGCTACATTGATTGGACCTTCATGTCTGTTGCGCACTGGGGCGAAGCCGGCATCGGCAACTGGACTGTCGTCGTCAAGGATGTGCATCCCGGTAACCAGAAGACGGGCGTCTTTACGGATTGGAAGCTCCGTCTCTGGGGCGAGAGCATCGACGCATCCAAAGCCAAGCTTCTTCCCATTCCTACAGAACATGACGATGACGACCATGATAAGATCGACGACCATCCCGCACATATAACTAGTGTGACGATACCCACTAGTACCGTGCCAACCATGACTTCTCTCCCCGATGACCATCCCGATCGCCCAGTGAACCAAAAGCCTTCTACTCCGGTTAATGAGGCGGAACAGACAGCGGTTACGACGGCAACTGTCTCGTCGACAGCGACCGCATCCGCGACTGCAGCACCATCGGAGAACTTTTTGCCCAATCCCTTCCCCTCATTCGGCGTGTCTAAACACACCCAAATCTGGATCTACGGTGCTCTCGCTCTCATCATTGCTTTCATCGCCGGTCTCGGCACCTACTTGTTCATTGCGAGACGCAAACGACTAAGCAATAGCCGAGATGCATATGAATTCGAAGTGTTGGATGGTGACGAGGACAGAGAAGACACTGGCATGTTGGGGGCGGCGGCAGGTGGCAGGAAAAAGAGGGCAAAGCGCGGTGGAGAGCTCTATGATGCGTTTGCTGGAGAGTCGGATGAGGATCTGTTGAGTGATGAGGAAGGAGATGAGGGCCCGTATCGGGATAGAGAGCAGCAGTATAACGAAAAGTACCAGGAAGAGGGATCCGATGCGGAGAACAGCAGCGGAAGCTCTGCTGGCAAGAGACAGTAGGACACTCTGCAGCTGTAGGGTTTGTTCCTTTGTACATGAATCATTGGGCGGCGTATTTTTTTTTTTTTTTTTGCGGCATGGCACATGGACATGCGATTGGAAAATGGGTATCATATTGTCCACGCAGACCTTTGACCTCACCAGCATAAAGCTAGCCTATTATGCGACCTTTCGTCCCACATTACCGACTCCTCTCCCAACCACACTAACCACAATCTCCCCTCTTTCGTTTTCACCTCCATTCTCGCGGAACCCCCATCCACTCCCACCGAAAACTTTTGAATCCCTTGCTAATTGTATAATCTCCTCATTCGCCAGAACGTCTCTGCCCAACGCCAGACGTCCCACATCTTCACTTCCCATGGCCATGAGCATCAACACCGTCGGCGCCGCTACGCTCTCGACACATCCTGCCTGTGATATTTTTTCGAGCAGTTGGTAGGCGCACTGCTTGCCAATTTCATCAGCCGGGACGCCGCCATCGGGTGGTGAGCACACGTCGGCCGAATATATGCATCCCGTGCTCGTTTCTGCTACAAGACTTAGTCCAAACCCCACGGCTCCCTTGACTTTGCCGGAAGGGTGGCCTTTGACGGTTGTGGGGATGAGGGGAGCAGGCGATGCATCGGAGAAGATGTATGTATCCGGCACGAATTTGTTTAATATACCACGCGCTTCAAAAATCATGCGCTCATTGTTAGACTTTGGCACCTCGACACAGTACGCTACACCTCTGATTTTCTTCACCCGCCCGGGGTTCAACAAGTGCAGTGTCTTCGGCAGGCGGACTTGGTGGTTGAATACGAGTTGTACTTCGCCACCTGCTCCTTTGCCTCCTGCAGGCGCACACGAGCGCTTGAGGATGCGGAGTTCAATGTTTCGCTCGATACCGAAGTTCTTGTACAAGGGTAGAATCGCCGTTCGGACAGTGTCTGCGCTCATGTCGCCGCTGAGTGTGGACGACGTTACGCAGCCTTCGCCGTGGAAAATGACGTTCATGTTTCCTTTGCTGAATGGCGCCAGTATGCACAACGGCACAAGCCACCAGCTCACGCCTCTTCTCCTGCACTCGGCTGGTATCTCGTGCCGTATTACGCCTCCACTTGCGCCCAGGCCTTCGGCTGAGCCTGTGATTAGGCCGGGGCGGTATACAAGCGTGGTACCTGTCATGCTGAATTGGACTTGCGAGCCATTTGTTACAGCGTCGAGGAGGCGTATGAAATTGGTTTCATGGCGGGTGAGGCCTGGGTTGGTCGACGAGGAGCGGATTTGCGAGATGCGAACAGGTCGGCCTGTGAGTGTTGCGAGGAGGAGGCGCGAGATGAGTTGGCGGTGGCCGGTGAAGTTGAGAGGCGCTTGCAATGATTCGTCGGCGGCCATTGTGAGTAGGTAAAAGTGTGGTGTTGGAGGTGCCTAGCGAGACGTTCTATGGTGGTTGGAGATACTTTTTTTGGTAGCTTATCGATTAACTTTGCTAGCGCGAGATCCGACCGCTGGCCCCGTGCTAGGTTCGCGTCGAGGGTCAGCGCGTGCCCGGGCGTCTCATTCAGCCTTGAGACTATCTAGGTCGGCTTCTTTATACCTTCACGACGGGTTTTCTCTTGCCATCAGGTGATTCGCATCCCACTCGAGGCATTTCATATGCAAGTTGTGCGCGACAATGGCCACAGGGTTGACAAGGAAGGGCGCCCCTCCGCTGCTGCGGATGGTTGGTGGGAAGCGGCATGCAAGTGACAAGGACCATGAGGAACCGGCGTACAAGGGAAGGCCGGACACCAATGAAAAGGCCAAAAAGAGAAAAGAAGAAGAAGAAGAAGAAGAAGAAAAGGAGGAACAATTGATCAATGCCGAACCTCTCTCGACCGACGACGAATTGCAGCAACCCCCACCCCGACCGTCCCCATCCTCGAGGCGTAAGATAGCGGTTCCAATAAAGAAAGTGGATGCCGAGTTGAAGCAGCCGCAGAGAAAGTCCAGTAGGAAGGCGCCACCGATACGGGCCCCCGCCAAAGGATCGTATCAGAGTGGAAAGGCCGACAAAGCAACGAAGGGCGTCGAGGATGATAAGGAGAATGCAACATCTACACAGTCTTCGGTTGAAGCATCGGAAGACCAAGGGTGGGGTTTTGCTGAAGAATTCAGGCTACCATCGCCAAAGAAGCAGAAGACGCAATATGGAGCAAACGCAAGGGGAGCTTCTTCCCGCGCGAACATACATGCACCGCCCGCAAAGAAGTTCGGTACAGGGCCATCGAAGAACGTGCCGAGAGCTAAAGGGAAAACAAGCTATACGCGGAAGAACCGGACGCAACCGCAAGAGGAGGATGATGTATCGGACGTATCCATGATGAGCAATGATGAGCTAGATAGAATACTTGTTTCAATTCCTACGAAAGTTGAGGATCCAGAATTGCGCACAAAGGAGGTCAAGAAGACAGGCCCTCAAGACAAAGATGGAAAATCTACGCTCGCCCCATTGGACGATGAGGAACTGAAGAACATCTTGGACGAGCCATCGAAGCCCACCCGAATTCTCTATCAGCTCGGCGACTGGGTGCAAGACCAGGCGCCGCCGTCCTCGCAACTCGAGTCAAGCGCTCCGCAGGAAGCCCTCGACAACATCAAGGAATACATCGAGCAGCTTCCCCAGGACGAGGCAGAAGGTACACGATGTTCATTGTGTAAAGAACTAGTGGAATTGGAAGACTACTGGGAGTTCTGGAAAGGCAGGGACAAGACTGTCAAGAACCACACGGCATACTGTACTAGACATAGGAGGAAGTCTGCACAGGAGGAATACCGAGGAGAAGGATACCCAGAGATTGAATGGGATGCATTGCCGCAGCGCATAAAAGCCCACAGACAGGACCTATACAAAGTGCTCAACAACAAGCGGCCAAGCAGATACAGAGAGCGCTACGAGCCCCTCGCTTTAACCGGAAAAGCAGCGGCGGTGCCTTCCCGCCGCAAAGATCTCCCCCAGGAGGTCCAAGACGAACTGGACTCGTACGCGCTTGACGACAAGGCCACCTACCCCGGCTATTACGGCCCCCATGGACGACGCATCATCACAGAGAATGTAATGAAGGTGCTCAAGAACGAGATCAAAACCTGCAGAGACTCGGTCGTGCAGGCATCTGGACCCGCGGCTTTTGTTCAAGCCGTGCTCGTCCCTGAAGTAGCCATCCTGCTCATCATGGAAGATTGCACCGTGGACCGTGAAGAGGCAGAGGAGATTCGAGAGAAGACGTATGACATGGGCCTTTTACTCAACGAGGAGATTGAGGATAGCCTCGAGGTGCAGGATGATAGTGAAGACGACAATGAGTATCATCATGGGTGAGTAAATCAGGCTTCAAATACGTGTTTCCTCCCCCTTTTTTTTGTAATCGTTTGCAATGTGCGGAGCGTAGCGCTCCTGATTTTAATATAGCCATGCTGTATTTCATCTTCTTGATACCCCTAATATTAGTGTTCGTTGCTCGTATCATATCACTCTACCGTTCTGGTCTACTTTGTCACTTGCTTGTCCCTAGTTCGTAAAAGAGGACTTTGGTGAAGGTGATTTTGAGAAATTAGAGAGCTCTTTCGAACAAGGAATGATGCATGCTTGGAGAAAGGGACGAGGTTGAAGAGACTAGGCGGCGTCATAGGTCATGGATTTTCATGCTGGAACACTATCGCATACCTCATTCATACAATCAAGACTTCACAACTCATCCCTTTCCCGCCGGCCTCCCTCACCCTGTTCCCCAGCTACTTCCCCTTGCTGCGCGGCTTGTGCTTGTTCATACTTCTCCCTCTCCACATTCTCCTCCCACATCTTCTTCTTGGGATTCCTTGGCTTGTCACTCTCCTTCAACACCGTACCATCACCTCTTGTTACTGGCCCCTTTTCTTCCTGCTGCTGCTGAGGCTGTTCCCTCAGCTGTGGGTGATCAGGCAATTCAGTCCCTTGGGGCTGCTGATTCTGTTCTGCCATTTGGCCGACTTGTTGCGAGTAAGAGTTTATAGGACTAGGATCGGGAGCTTGAGCGTGCATGTATCCTCGACCTCCACCGCCAACGCGAATGTAGGGTTGTTGGGCGTTGGGATTTCGCGTTGGGAATTCACCCGTTGCGCTAGGTTTGACAATAAGGCTGGATGACGGCTGAGAGGAGGCTGCGAGACTCGACTTTGCGGCTGATGACGCGGTGCCTACCGGGATGATGGCGAACAGAACGCGGAACGCTAGCCTCAGAGGCCAGAAGACGAACCAACTCAGTGGACCGTACAGCCACCGACGGAAAACAAGCCAGATGACAGTCGTAATCAGGACGTAAAATGTAGTTTCGAGATACCACGTATCGCTCTTCGTGCTCTTCAACAGTGTAGTCACTAGAGTCTTGCTACTGGCCAGCAGACTGTTCAAATCCGAGTACTTCTCTCCCAGCTCCGCAAGCGCAGCTGTACTCTGTTCTAGTGTCTCTTGAGCGAATCGTGAGCGCGAAAGCTCGTTTTGCATCAATTGATGGGTTCGGCGCAGGGCGGAGGTGACGTCCGAGGAGGCCTGGGTGACGACTTCGCCTTCCGAGAGCCCTTGTTGCTGTTTCCGCTGGCGATAGGTGGAGGATGGGGTCGACGAGCCGGATTGTAGATTTGAGAAGAGGAGTTCACGTTCCTTGAGTTTTGCGCGGTCTGCGTTGTGTTTGGCGGTTAGTTGTGCTTTGCGGTACTGTGACCGTGATCTACAAGGCGTACATAGTTAGCATGCTCGTCTTCGTCTTGACGGACAAGATAAAGGCACTTACGATCGCAGATCCTCTGTCAACCTCGCTAGTAGGACTGCAAGCCTACTCCTCTCACTCTCTCTTGTGCTATCCCTTCTCCGGCCAAAACTTGCTCCTTGATGTGTGATGTCCTCAACCTCTTGCCTGAGGAGTTCAAGCTCTTCTTCAATGCTCTTCAGGCTCTCGTGGATCTCTGCACTCAGTTCCAGTCGCACATCTCCCTCCTCGGGACCGTTGACTGGTTGTGATCCCGGCTGGAAGTCTAATTTCGCAAGTCTCTGTATGAGATGGCCAACGGCCTTGTTATTCTCCGAGAGTGAGTTTAGGCGGGTCGTGAGGGTCTGCGTGGTGGAGAGGAGGGGCGGCATTGTATTCGGAAACGAGTGCGGAATAGGTGGTCGAAGCATGCAGGTGCTATGACGGAAGATGCTACGGTGGGCTGTAGAAGCAGAGGCGCGGCGGGCGAGTACGGATGGCTGTTGTGCCACGTTGCGCGAGAAAAGCGGTGGACAGCACGGGCCTTGCGACTGTGCCGGTGAACGAGCGAAACCGTAAAGAGTAGAGAAGAACATCAATTGCGCCAGCACTCCCCCGCAGCCCGACTATCAGTATGTATTGAGCGCTCCCCAGATCCTTATTCTGCTGACATTCCTTGCAAGCTCCTCAACAACCTCGGTCCTCCGCCGTACTGCAGTCATTATGATAACCCGATTCTTGACCGACGTCCGCCTCACATTCAACCCCTTCAGCCTGCGCTCCAAGCCCGCACGCCTATTCCTCTCTCTAATACCGCCCAATGCGCGCGCAGACGGAATGAAGATTGAATCCAAGATGCTGCCGCGGAGTAGCAAAGAGCCTGCGAGTCTGGGCTTGAAGTTCAGTATGTTACCACCACAGCCTATCTAGCTAGTAAATGTACTAACGGGAGTCCACAGAGGACGGCAAGGAGATGCAACTCGATCTGAGCACTATGCGGATAACCCAAGTCGTGGAAGAGGTGGATCGACATTCGCGGTCACTGGCGCGCAAGGAGGAGCTGACGGGCAATTGATGGAAGAGGCCGAGATACCACTATACTAAAGATCATGTACAAACGTGTATATCAGGAGCATCACTCGGCGTTACGGCATCACTCGGGGTTTGAAGTAAAAATATGGAAATGAAGACTGTTACTCGATGAACGTATGTCACCTCTGCCATCGAGGGGCGTTTTAGCATGCATATGATTCATCTATCAAACCAAGTGATGCTATGAGCTGGACTGTACGGCTCCTTCGCAATGCCCAGTCTCCACACTTTCGGTCAAGTTTCCAGTGCAATTGTCACATCTGCGTCTCTGCCTTTTTGCCCACACCTAGTTGGAAGGAGCGCCGGAGATGTAGAACCACTTGTCGATGCTGGGATCAATCAGAGCTGGGCTCTTGTTCTCGCCATGGGGGATGTTGAGCTGGTTGGCGTCGGCGCGGTCAGGAGAGTGCGACACGGTGGTGTTGGTCCTGCGAAGAGCTGTCAGCTGGAGTCATTCAAGGCAATACTAGGTCGAAGAACATACAGAGACAGATCCTCCTTGGGGGTCTTGCCAGTGGCAAGCTTCTCCCAGGCCTCGGCGCACTCGCGGACAATGTCCATGGCGTACTTTTTGTTTTTGCACTCGCCAGAGAAGGCGAACTGGTTCTCAGGCTTGCCGTCTGGGATCTTGTAGATACGGAACCACTCGTTGGTGGCTCGTAGGAGACCAGGCAGATGGCGCTCGACGTCCTCGACATCGTTGAGCTTGGGGGCCAAGGGGTCGTTCACGTTGATGACTATGATCTTCCAGTCGGTCTCGCCCTCGTCAAGCAGAGCCATGACGCCGAGGACCTTGACCTGGATGACCTCGCCGGGCTTGGCGACGAGCTCGCCAATCTCGCAGACGTCCAATGGGTCATTGTCGCCCTTGGCCTTGGTCTCCTGGTGGACAACATTGGGGTCCTCCCACGTCTGCCAAAAGCAATCAGTATGTGTTCTGCCGTCGGATATCGGGCTCGCATCATCGCACCTGAGGGAAGGCACCGTAGTTCCAGAGGTAGCCCTTGTGGGGGAAGCAGTTTCTCACGAAGCGGAGCTTGCCCTTCTTGATGTCCTGCTTGATGGGGTTGAGCGTCTCCTCCTTGGAGATCTGTGGTGGACAGCTGGTCAGTCATGTCTTGGGCTAGGCTGGGCCAATGGAGGGGCACGCACCTCCATCTTCGCGTTGGTCCAGCGGGGCACCTCGACGACCATGTTGAGCACCGTCTGCTGCTCATTGGCGTAGAGGGGGATGTCGTGCCATGGCGAGACGAGCTGGCCGTCCTTCTCGATGAAGATGCGGTGCTCGAGCGTGTTGGGCGCGCCGATCTTGCGGATGGTGTAAGACATGGTGTGCGTGCTCTTGTCAGTGTCTTCTGGCTGTGTTAGTGGGGAAGAGGAGGCTGTTGGTGTGGTGTGTAGGTGTGCTTTGATTAGGCCAAGTCGATGGTTGATTTTCTTAGTGCAGGTGGGGGCCGGCGGCGGGGTGAGGGGCGCCACGGTGACGAGCGTTGCCGCCGACTGTCTGCATGGGACAGGCGTCGGAAAAGCGAAAGGGGACGTGGGACGGAGACGGGGAGCAGCTACTCGGACAGCTGGGTAGAGCCGCAGCACTCGATGGACGGGCATGCAGATGGTATTTATCGCTAGAGAAAAGCAACCGGCTACGCTCTTCTTGCGAGACCAGCCCAGAACCGAGGCACACGAAGAATCAAGAGTGCGACCGACAGACACTTCACTGCGGAGCGGAGCGGATTTGTCCAGCTCCAACTTCCTGCGCACGGACTTTGTATACGTCTGACGTGCCACCACCCCTTTGACCATGTCAACAACGTCAATACAATCGATTCGGTCGCCAAAATCCTGGCGCGACTACAGTATTACCTAGCACCAAATGTCTTTCAGCGCCTTCCGACACCACTCCTTCATGGCATCTGGGCTCTTCTGGTAGTCCCTCCCAGCTCTGATTGGCATATCCCATATCACCATCTCCGTCCAGGTAGTCCTGCTCGATGACATCAAAATCATCCAGCAAGTTCCTCTCCTCAGTACGCTGCAGTCGCTGCGCTTGTTGTTCGTAAATGCTGGGACCAGCGAAGCTCGCTAACGGCGGCGCCCGACTCTCTATACCCGCAAAGCGCACCGTTGGCACCCGAGGGCTTGTATAGCATCGATCCATAGAGGTTTGTCCTTCTACTTTGTAAACAAACGGTGACGATGACGGGGCGTTTCGCACGGTCTGCCTTCTGTGTGGCGAGACTATCTGGCGGCTCTCGTAAACTGTACTATTGCACTGTCGTAAAAGTCTGCCAAAGCCTGAGGATGCTGGTGGATCAACACCAGCAATATTCTCTTCTCCATTTACGGCAGGCTGCCTATGGTTTGAAAAGCTATTTGTACCTGAACGAGAGGTTGCTTTTGAGCTGGGTGTATTTCGGACTTGCTGAGCGTCCACGCTTACACGAACAGGTAAGACAGATGGCATCGAAGACGGAGAGTCAACAGAATCCGTGCTTTGAAACTTTGCAGCTCGACCAACAAGGTTTACTCGTCGTGGCGAAGAGGTATGCTGAGGATAGGACTGGGATCTAGACACTCTGTGCAGCGATGGAGCCGTTGAGGACAATACAAACCTTTCCGAGGTACCATTTGTCCGTCGAGGCGCGGAGGATTCTGACCAGGACATGACACTTGTGCTCTCATGGCGCAACCCTCTGCCCCCAGATCCCAGATATGATGCCTTATCAGGCATGTCGACCGTGGGTATCGTGGGTGTAGCGACGTCGCCAACCAAAGATGGCTCTCGCTCGGGACGACTGGCCTCGAGTGGTGTGTCAAGAGAGTGGCGACCCCCATTCATCTGGGTATTGTCATCTCTTTCTGCCAGCGCTGGACGCACAGAGGTGAAGAAGGCGGAAATTTCTCCCTCCTTCATGTGTGCGTGATCACTCTTGCGCCTCTTCTCAAGGACCCCTGCCTGAGGGGTGGGCTCCGGTTGGTCTTTGTGTTGCTGCAAGAACTTCATCTCTGAGAAGACTAGATCCGGCACTGCAAGCGTATCAATTGTGGGCTGATCAACACGAGGTAACGCACAAGGAGAAGCATACAACCACGACCCTTGACCGCCATCGATGTCTTCCCCTTGTTGAAAAGGCCGAGCTGCTCCCGAGGCTTCAACTACACCAATCATCAGTCCACTTGTAGGCCACTGCAGTGATGGCAGCTCTTACAGTCAGCCGATCCCCAGACACGTTCTTGGCATGGAAGCTTTGCACTATCCCGCTGCATGGCTTCTCACCCTTCTTGCGCTTGGACTTGTGCCGCGACCTCGTTGATTCGCCGTTGCGGCCTCGATATGCATGCTTTCCCCGCTCCTCGACAGCCTTTGATGAGGGCTCATAGCGCTCCGGGCGCGTCTTCCGGCGAGGCCTTCGTGCATATCGCTGGCTCGATATGCTACTCCCCGGGGATACAGTGTGTGTGGCATGAAGTGCGTCGCTCTCGGCACTTTGGTCTGTACTGTTCTCGGTAGGGGGTCTTCGCTTCTTCTTCGTCGGCGTCTTCTCCCGCAGAGCAGGAGGGTCTAGCAGTGAGCTGTCCGATTTACTGGGCTTTCGCCCATGTCTTCCTCTGGACACGGGCCCAGGCTTTCCAGGATAGTTGGAAGGGTCGAAACCAGATTGCTCGGGCAGCTTTGGATCAAGATGGAATTGCACGGTCTCGTCTAGCCATTGTCGAATGTCCATGCTGGGGCTAAAGCGACGTAGTGTGGTGTATAGGAGGCGGGTAATGCGGGCGGCCCCCGAGCGAGCCGTCAACAGCCTCTCGCCTTCCTTGACTTGACTTGACTTGACTTGACCAATAGTTTACAGTCCAAAACTGTCGCTAGTTGTGGTACAGCATTGTGTTGGCGAGCGGCAGCACTATTCGGACCGGAACGTGATGCAAGTTGGGTTGGTGTAACCCATGGAGGCAGACGTCTTGCGAGGGGATGATGGAGGGGCGAGGGCGACAGTGGGGTGGGAGAGGTCGACATGTTTGTTCAGAAGGGAAGTGACGATGAAGGGAGCTTGCCCTCGTGGAATTTGCTGAGGGGGGACGCTGGGGTGTGGAAGATGCACCTCAAAAAGGCCATGTTCTACCTAGATACTGTGTGTAACTCGGAGCTCCTCCAGGCACCAAGTGAAGAGATTATGCGCATTTCATTCTGCACTGCACGCTGCCGAAGAGAAGCGGTAACTTGGGGGCCATGAAATTGCGTGGAGGCCTGACATGAGCCTCTCTGATAGGTGGCGTTTGTTTGCGGTTCGTCTAGGGGAGCAGAGCAGAGCAGAGCAGAGCAGAGCAGAGCAGAGTGGCTTGTCAAATGTGATTCATGGTATGGGAGAGTCGTGGCATGTAGCCCCAGTCTTCCCATCTTGCCGTCTTCCCATCTTCCAGTCTTCCAGTCTTCTAGTTGTAGGCAATGGTTAGCGCACGAGCCCCGTGTGTGACGGCCTGCGCCGGCCCAAATGCCAATCCCCACATGCAGGCGATGGATGGATGGCACCTTGATGATAATAATAATAAGCTTCTTTGAACCACTCTTCTCCACCCAATGCCCGCCATGCTAGCCGCGTCCGAAGGTCGCTCTCGTCCGTCGAGCACGCAACCTGTGCGTGTCTTTGGCCAACCCAATCGTAGTCCGTCGACGCAGCTGCCGGCACTGGGAGCACTCGAGTGGCCGCACTGTGGTGCACCTATCAAACTGGTGCACCTATCAAAAAATCCAAAAGGCTCCCCCTTTTTTTGCAGAGGCCCATGCCGCCGCCCTGTAATTGGGCTTGGGGTTGCGAATAATCCAACCAGGGCTGCATGTACCCAGCATGAGAAAGCAGACACGGGACAGCCTAATGTTGGAAGCCTGCCACTGCTGCCAGGCGCCGGCTCCAATACGGGCCCTCCGCGAGCGCCATGGTTTGCCTTCCCTGTAGAGCAACATGTCCGGACTGCATGCAATACAACTAGTCTATTCACTGGCTGGGCTCCGACTCCGCACATCACTCCCCTTTGCCGTGTATAAACTGGGTCGTCTGCTATCCTGCGCGACCCAAGACGGCTAGCGTGCTTTCGCTTCTTGGAGGGGTCGAGTCCTTAGGTACTCGTAGCGTCGCCCTGCCCCGCCAAACCTTCAACGCTTCACTATCTCTGCCTCCACCACGGCAGCCCCCATCACTTTGCGACAACCTTGCACCCCCGATTTCTCTCTCCCTTCTTCTCAATCCAAGCCCAATCGCTTGCGCCATCGACTCCGATTCAGCCTGGTGCTACAAGACTAAATGTTCGTTCCGTCACGTTGCTACACACACTGCCTGCATGGGAAGCCGCCATGGCTTCCTCCGCCTTCCCAGCTTTCTTCTTCTTCTCTTCTCTCTACAAGTCCTGTCATTGCCTGTTCTGAGTCCATTTGTATCGCGCGCATCCTTCTGAGCTCCGAGTGCTTGTATTGAGACCGTATTCAGTGTTCGATCCAGACGTCATCCAGCCATGTCGAAACTTTTCATTGGGTAAGTCCGCCTACATGCTGCTCCGAACGAGAATGCGACTGACGCGTCACAGAGGCCTTGCGTGGCACACCGACGACCAGGCTCTGCGCCAGAAGTTTGAGGAGTTCGGTCAGGTCGAAGAGGCCGTGAGTAACACATGGCATTCGCACGCCGGTGCAGCAACGCTAACATGGCTGAAGGTGGTCGTGAAAGATCGCGATACCGGTCGCAGCAGGGGCTTCGGCTTCGTGCGCTATGCGAACGACTCTGAGGCCGATGCTGCCATGCAGGCCTTGAACAACGAAGAGTGGGTGGTTTCCTCCACTTCCTCCCGCCTTAGCAGTCCACGCTTGATCATTGGCGCTGACCTTTCACAGATTCGACGGGCGTAGGATCCGCGTCGACAAGGCTTCTGACCGTGCTGGCGGCGGCGCGCCACGAGGCGGCGGCTACGGTGGCGGCGGCGGCGGTGGTGGATACCGTGGAGGCTATGGAGGTCAACAAGGTGGCGGAGGTAACATCTCGATCTAGTGCTTGCTGTTTTCCAGTGCTAACTATTGTCTCAGGCTACGGAGGAGGTCGTGGTAAGCTACTACTTTTGCCCATGAAATGATTCACAGTGACAATCTAACTCCAATCAGAAGGCTACGGCGGCCAGCAAGGCGGCTCATCTTGGGGACCTCCCCAGGGCGGCCAATACCAGTCGCGCGGCGGATATGGTGGTCAGGGCCAGGGCTACGGTGGACAAGAGGGTGGCCAGGGTGGTGGCCAGCAGCAGCAGTACTAAGGTCACTTGATGCACCCTGCTACACGACTTACGATCTTATCCTTCATCAGAGACCCGGACATACACGAATGGTAGTGGGTAAGGGAAGAGTTGGGCCTGTGGGTGGGTTGCATGACGGCGGTGTTTCTAGACACGGCTCCACATGGCTTCGCCTTCAGAGGGTGCTGGCAATGTCAAGGGTGTCACAAATTTGCGAATGTTAATGGCAGTAAGGGTGGTTGGTACTGACGAGATGCGATACCCATTGAATCAGGATGTGCTGCTGCTCTGTACTTGTCTTGCGCTAAGGCTTCAGTTCCTTTACTCACGTTCTTTACTTCATAGTCCTGTCGGTTCTTCGCGTATCAAAAAGCTGTGTGTCTTGAGAAAAAGATGACTGGTGCCTCCCTTTATCGAGTGTGCTACAAGTTGTGGACGACGTTCCCTTCCGTATCGCGACGACAGGACTCGTAACGCACCGCAGCCCGACAATGATATAACGGGCCTATTCACAAGAAGTATAATCCCCCAGTACACGGGAAATGCAGCAGCGAAAAAAAGAAAGCAAAAAAACTCATCAAACAACGCATTGTGATTATCCCGCATGTCGCATACATAGCCGCCGAGGAGCTGCAGTGGACGCGCAGGTTAACAGACGCAGCCTTCTGCAAGTGCTCGCCGTTCTGCACGACACAACTCGGTCCAGGCGCACTCTGCGCTGCGCTTTGCTCTCCATTGAGTCGCCACAACCACACACGCGTCCGCAAACTAGGATTCTATTTTCTTCCAACTAGCTTGTCGCTGCTGCTGCTGCTGCTACTGCTGCCTAGGCGGCTGATCTTTGTCGTGGCTGGCCTAGGTGCACTACCGGCTCCATAACCCCGCTTCCCTGGCTCATCTATCACCACCAAACCCTAACCGCCATTATCTGCCATTATTGAGTTTTTGGAGGCTGCCTGGAGGCAACCCGAGAGGACATGATGAAGAGCTGGACTGGATTCGAGGATGCTGTTCCACCACTTCAGCCTCGACGGACCGAGGTTCGCTGGCGTGCCTTGACTGCGACTTTTGTCACCATGGTGGTCCTCGCGGGCGTGGACACTGTTTTCCCGGAGTTGAAGCATTGGTCGCCTCCGTTCTGGAACCATGATTCAAATCGCCCGGGCTCTAGGTATGCTGTAAAGCCATTCAAGTGGTCTGAGGTACGTAGGGAGCGTTTCTTGAGCGTTGCACAGAGCGTGGTCGCCACGCTTGCTTCTTATCAGATCGAATCATGTCTAGAGTACAACGAGTCTGAAATACTTTAGATAACGCCTCGCGAGCACCTTGAGTTCCACAAGTGCTTTGATGGCTTCGAGTGTGCAAAGCTAAGCGTACCACTTGACTACTTCAACGGAACATATCCCGACGAACGGGTGAACATTGCGATTGCAAAGCTCCCTGCCAAAGTCCCGGTTGACGATCCGCGATATGGAGGACCCATCCTCCTAAACCCAGGTGGTCCTGGTGGCCCTGGCGCTACCTTTGCGCTCATGGTAGCAAAGTCACTGCAAACAATCGTTGATTCTGGTGCCGATTCAAGTACTGCTTCTTCTAGCCCAAAGTACTTCGATCTCATCGGATTCGACCCTCGTGGCATCGGTGAGACTGAGCCTGCAGCTAAATGCCTGCCAGACGAACCGTCATCGTGGTCGTGGTCTTTGAGAGAAAACAACGAAGGTATTTTAGGAAGCTCAGATGCAGCTCTTGGTAGACTGTGGTCAATGAACCATGCCTTTGGAGCGTCTTGCAAGCAAGCTATGGATGCTGAGGATGGTCCCGATATCAAGGAATACGTGTCAACCGCATTTGTCGCACGAGACATGCTGGAAATTACTGAGAGGCATGCCGAGTATGTCGTGAAACAAGCGGATCAACTGTCAGTTCAGAGAACCACGAGGCCGCGATCGCGTTGCCGAGAGGCCTACGTCCCTGGGAAGGCCAAGCTGCAGTACTGGGGCTTTTCGTATGGTACCTATCTTGGCTCGACATTCGCGTCAATGTTTCCGGACCGCGTAGGACGCCTCATCCTCGACGGCGTCGTGAGTTCCTACGACTATAACCACGCGCTGGGTAATGGAAGTCTTGTAGACACCGAAAAGTCCATGAACTCGTTCTACACTTTCTGTCATCACTCAGGCCCCGAAGAGTGCCCCTTGGCCACAGCGAATGGAACAATCACCGATGTTGTTGAACGTTTCCAGAAGATTCTCAAATCCCTCTACCATAGCCCTCTCGTCATCAGCTCTCCACAAGGCCCGGAGATACTCACCTATTCCGATGTGAAGTTGTTGATCTTCAGCGCCGTGTATCAACCGCAGGCCAGCTTTCGGTTCATCGCTGAGCTACTTGCTGCTGTTGAAGCGGGAGGCGGCGAGATTATCGATAACCTCAGCTTCGCATACCGCTCAGGTCATGTCTATCATTGTCCTGTCAACGGTTCCGACTATGCCCCCAAAGGTCTCTCCGAAGCAGCTGAATTCGCCATCCTGTGCGGTGATGGTCTCGATCAGTCACACGTTGACATTGATGAATTCGCCGAATACTGGAACCTGCTCGACCGCATCTCACCTACCGCAGGCTCAATCTGGTCAATACTCCTCATGCGTTGCGCCGCCTGGAAGATCCGCGCAAAGTACTCTTTTCGAGGTCCTTTTGGCGGAAACACGTCTCATCCTATCCTCTTCCTCAGCAACACCGCCGACCCCGTCACACCCTTACGTAGCGGACGCCTCATGCACAGCCTATTTCCGGGCAGCGGCATGCTCGTTGGCGACAGTGCGGGTCACTGCTCTGTATCAACGCCGAACCCGTGTACATTAACCCATATAAGAGCGTACTTTCAGACTGGCGTGCTGCCCCCACCCGAGACAGTTTGCGTGCCACCAACCACCCCCTTCTCGCTCAACTCGACCGATCCAAAGTCCCCCTTCTACGATCCATCGTTGGGCAATGCGAATATCGTGGCGCTTCAGTACGATGACTTTTATCAGGCACAGCGGGATATACACATGGCAGGCTTGAATGTGCAGAGGGTGATTGCGGAGAGCGATGCATTTGGTTTCCAGAACATGTTTGGTGGTGGGCAACGAGCGAGGAGTATGAGGAAGCTCGAAGCGCTAGGCTTTTGAGTCGCACCTCCCGATTGACCATCACCGTCATTATCGAACTTTAGGGTAGCAAAACGCCTCCCTCCTTTTCTGACCTTGGTTCAAATTGTTGCCTGTTGATTATAGTTGGGTTGGATATTCACCACGGCTTAGTGTAATATATTATAGCATAGTCTCCAGTCTCCTTCACCCTACTTTTCCTCGTCAAGATTAGCATATTCTCACCCGCGGGCTTCTGTAGAAAATGACGCGCCGTTCAGAGCGCTCATTGTAAATCAATACGTACATAGGCTTTGTTGCCGTACCTCACATCATATGTTCCCACCAAAGCCCGGATGAGTGTGTGTTCTTCCAACCAACAACCAGAAACACAGACTTTGTTTTGAGCTGATCCGTTAATCTCACTCACTTGCTATGCTTTAATTCTCTTAGTCGAGCTCCAAAACGTTTGTACAAGGCATGGCATTTCAGAGAGAGAAAGAGACAGGAGATTCATGTGCAGCTAATTTACTTGATGCGAATTGACAGCATATGATACAATACAAGATATCCCAACTTTGATCCGAGAACGCCAGAACAAAATTTCACCTAAGCAGACCAAATGACCTTGCTGATAATTCCAGCACCTACACGTTTACTCCTCATCTTCCTCTTCCTCGCTATCCTCATCCATACCCTCAGCCGCATCCACGGCGAACGTAGGCGCCTGATCAACTCCCAGATAACTATCACTCACAAGATATAGCGTCAACTCCCTTGACCCAGCCTTTTCGAGCGTAAATTCCATCACCGTCTCCAGTTTTCTCAAAATCGGCACCTTCTTGATCGCCAGCAAGCTATGCTCCTTCTGATCTCCAACAACCAGCCACCAACTCTCCGTCTTATCGGCAGGATAGAAGGGTGCGTGGACTTCTGTCTTGAGTTCCTCGTCTTCGTCGATGTTGCGCGTGATGCTGACGCGAAGTTGGGTGGGCGAGTTTGAAGTAATGGATTCGGCATCGACAAGTTTGTAGTCAAGGTCGACATTGGGGTAGAAATTATTCGTGAAATTGGCAATATCGGCCAGTTGCCTTTGATCAACATCAAGCGCAGCAATCAATTTCTTGTAACTCTGATTCTCATCCTCGTCCATGGCGTTGATGAAGTCTTCGACGTCGTTGATACTAAACTTCTGGCTAGCTTTGATGGTGTCGTTGTCGAAGTGTGGAATCTGTTTCAATGGCGAGTCTTTCTGCCACATTGCTTGGACAACCATTTGCGAGAGCTCCATAGCGAACATGGCATTGAGGTGCGCTTCTGATGAGAGCACGTCGACGCTTGCGCTGAGGATGTTGAGCACTTTGCGGAGGACGGTTTCTTGGTCTTTGGCAAGGTCGATGGGTAGTTGCATGCGTGAAAAGTGCGCTTGGAGCAGAACGAAAGCTTTGAAGTGTGGTGTCTCGAAGCTTGGTTCTTGCATCTTGAATGGTACACGGTCGTAGATGCGTTGGAGAATGTGCTCCTCGTGACGCCGGATTTGTATGTCCTCGAACTCGGTGGCGGCGGTGATGATCTCTAGCACGCCCTTCAAGCTGGTTCTGCCGTTGAGCGACATCATGAGCGTTTGCATGGTGATGAAAGAGATGTTGTAGTACGCTGCGATCATACAAGGGTTCAGAGGCGTGATCGCATCCTCTTCCTCATCATGCTCAATCAGGTTCGCGTCTGCTAGCTCCTTCAATGTCTGCTCAACAAGCTCGGATAAATGCGCGCTGAGACCCTCATGGGAGGTATCGTGGAGGTTGTAGTAGCTAGGGTTGGCGAGGAGACGTCGATAGAAGTATGTGTAGGTAGACCAGTCAACAGCTTCTTGTGTGGACTCAATCGTCTTCGCGCTGATCTCGGCGACAAAGGCATCGTGGAGGTAATCGTGGAGATAGCTCTCCACGGGTAGGGCCTCGTTCAAGAACTTCTTGTAGTACTCGCGCTTCACCGCGGGCAACATCAGGACACCCTTTGCTGATTTGTCCTTACCTACCCTGCCAGCCTTTCCAAACATCTGCAGGATATCGCTGATGGGATAGTCAACATAGCGATGTTCTCGACCCTCGTAAAATTGGGTGCCCTGAACAATCACCAGATGGGCGCCGCTGTCGATTTCCCAGCACGAATCACGTGAGACTATCAATACCTGGATAGCCCCAATCTTGAACAAGTGTTGCACGGCTCTCTTGTCGAAAGAGTTGAGGGCCTCGTGGAAATATCCAATACCATGAGCAAGGGACGTAGCGAGGGATTGCTCGTTGACCTTTTCAAGGAGGTGCTCAATATCTTTTAGTTCGACATTCAGGAAGCGGTCATCATCCTCGTCGGCGACGCAAGCATTGTACAAATCAGCAGCAGAATTGCGAGCTTGCCTCCTGTTTGGTACAAACACCATAGCGGGCTTGTCTGGGGACAGCTGTGTAATCGCGGCGTATGTTGGTCGAGCCATTGCCATCATCAGCGATGGAAAGTGAGGGATAGTGAATGATTGAATCTTTAACTCCAATGGCACTGCTCGGATGCCAGGGCTGAAATTGTAAATGGTGTGCTTGGTCGCACCGATCCACTCGCCAATGTCTCGCGCATTTGACAGTGAGACGCTGAGGCCGACGATGCGCAATTTTGACTCAAGTTGTGCTGCCATTGCTTGCATACGGGACACCACAATTTCGTATACGTGCCCGCCTGAGCCACCCAGCATATGCAACTCATCAGCGATCAGAAGAGCTACAGATTGAACATTCTTCCGTCGTTGCCACTGCCGCGAAATCGAGTCCCATTGGGAAGGTGTAGCCAAAATAAGGTCGCCCTTCTCAAGCAAACGGAGGTCTGCCGTGGTTTCGCCGGTGAGCTTAACCACGTCTTTGCCTCCACCGAGGCCGGAAAGGCGCTCATTCCAGTTCTTGAACTGAGTATCGACAAGCTCCTGGAAAGGTGCTAGATAAACGATTCGGCCTTCGTTGTTGCTGGCCCAGTGCCGTAGAATAGCAAACTCGGCGCAGAAAGTCTTGCCGTTGCCTGCCGCAGCACCGACAAGGACGTTGTCATCTGTCGTGTACAGCGAGTTGAATACTTGTGTTTGGACCTTGTTGAAACGGCTCACGTTGTCGTATAGACCCGTGTATTCCTTCTTCTTTAGTGCGGAGACAGGCAAGGGCTGGAGATCGAGAACAGGAGTGTGGGCTGGGAACTTTGCGGGAAGAATGAGCTTTTGGAAAGAGACGGCGAGCTTGGTCTCAGAGGCCATCCATCGATCGGAGAGGACAGTGATGAAGTAGTTCGGCGGCATTGGCTCGTCGATAGGCACCGTTAGCTCAATTAGGTGCTCGTTCATCTCGCCATCAGCGTAGTCCCTACGGAGGATGAATTGATCGTGGAACAGAATTTGTTCGCCATCGCAATCTTCGACCAAGATCCAGAATGCCTCAGAGGCTCCGTGTAGCTCCGTATCCCAGACAAAGTCGGGTCGAACCGTCAGCTCCATGCGGAGTAAAGACCTTGTTATAGGTCGCGGTGTTGCTTCGATCTGAAGGCGTGGGAACTTCTCTACTAGTTGGCAGACAAGCTTGCCGGCCTTTGGCATACCCAAAAGTTCGCCCATGCTGGGTGGGTCAAGACCAAAGTAGCTTGACCAGTTGACGTCAATTCGCTCAGCTTTTTGTATGATGTCTCGAGGACAAGTGTGGAATTGCCGAAGAGGTGTCATGGTTGGCCACATGCGCTTCTCCGCCATCTTGCACATGTCGAGCGCCAACTTTGCAACTTGAGACCAGCCCTTTTTCAGAGAAATCTCGAAAATTGCACGTAGGATACGCCCCGCTGACTGCGTGACGTAGACAAGATCGGCCATGAGAGCGAGACCTTCTAGCTTGAGCCGAGAGATGTAGGCTTGTAGAAGAACGTTAATCTTCGCTTGAGCTTCTTCAACACCCTCTTTGACAGGGATCGGCACCTTGCCAAGCAGCTTCGCAAGTTCTAGCTTTTCATCCTGGCGTACGGGAATGTACTTGAACTCTTCGCTTAGGGCGAATACTCGGAACAGCTCGATGGCGCTGATACCGGGCTGGATGTGCATGTTGTAGGTCGCCATGGAGTTGTGTGTGATGTAGTAATGCGACGCAATCCTTCCAAGCTCGGTCGACTGAAGTGACCCGGATTTCCTGTCGTACTTGATAAGACTACACTTCTCTAGAACATGTGCTGCTGCATGAACTAGATCCACACGTCTCTGCTCCAACACTGTGTCGTTTTCATACTCCGGACCAACTCGGTAGAGACCTGGTGATCGAAGCATGCGAACAAAAAGGTAGGTGTACCCAAGCCAATCAACTGCTTCGTCTCTATTACGCACGTTGCCTAAAACAACCTCTGCATTCAAATTGTCCGCAAGTTTGCTAATGAACTGTGACTCGATGGGTAACTGTTGGTTCAGCAGCGACAGGTAGTATTGGATCTCGGCCTGGGTGGTGATGATGATACCTTCTCCGTAGGTATCGTACTGAGGGCGACCAGCACGACCGAGCATTTGTAGGACATCTTGAGGACTGAGCTCGACCCAGCTGCCCTTCTCAGGGGAGTAGATCTGAGTTCCCTTGATAATGACGGTATGAGCGGGCAAGTTGACACCCCATGCCAGTGTTGCTGTGCAAACCAGGACTTGGATCGATCCGTCGGCGAAAAGATCTTCCACGGAGGTACGGTCGGCGCGTGACATTCCAGCATGATGGATACCAAACCCGTAGGGCATAAGGTCTTTGAGATCAGTGTTTTGCACTGATTCAGCCTCTTCCCTCAAGATCTCGCGACTGGCAGCATCGGATCGTAAGATTTTACCTATCGATTCCTCCTCTAGAGCCTTGTCGCGGATGTACTTGGCAGTCTTTGCTGTTTCTTTTCGAGAGTGTACGAAGATCAGCATTTGATTTCGATTTTCGCCAACTTGTTCCAGGACTTTGGTATAACAGACATCGTTCATGATCTTGAGCTGCTTGATGGCCTTCTTGTCCGTGACACCGATGAACTCCTGCTTCAGGGGACAGGGTCGGAAGGTCCCGTCGAAGTGGAAGAGGCCCTTATCCGGGTCTACGCGGAGGAAGCTTGCAACATCGCGGTAGTTAGGAAGAGTGGCACTCAGCCCGACAATGCGCACATGGTCCCCAGTTTGCTCGCTACGTCGAAGCGTTCTGCTCACGATGCTTTCGATGACTGGGCCTCTATCATCGTGCAGGAGATGGATTTCGTCAATGCAGATGAGGCGGACAAGGTTGATGTAGCTAGTGTCGGTAGCCTTGCGGGTGATAACGTCGTACTTCTCCGGGGTGGTGACAATAACCTGGGTTTCTGCAATTTGCTGCTTAGTGAGTTGGCGATCACCCGTAAGCTCAGAAACCTTGATGCCGTACGGCTCCAAACGCTTGCCGAAGTTGCCGACCTGTTCAGCTACAAGAGCCTTTAGCGGAGCAATGTAGATGATCTTGAAGTCGTCGAGCGCGATCTCCCCAGTCTGAGGGTTTCGGTGCTTGCCAATCTCGCGAAGCATCGTAAGCATAGCGACATTTGTCTTTCCGGAGCCTGTAGGGGCGCAGATGAGCATGTTTCCGTCGTCGTTGAACGCTGATGGGTAACATTTCGTTTGGATGCGATTGAGCGATTTCGAGGAACCGAAACCGACTCGCGCCCAATCTGGCAGCGAAGAGGTGGGCATGAGCTGTGGTTCGTTAGGATCGCGCTTTGCTTTCGGCGCAGGCACATGAATCTCTTCGTAGCCCTTGAATTGGCGACGAGTTGATCCTTGTGGCAGCTTGACACTAGGATTTGTCATGAGATGATTGCCTTGGTCGAAAACAATGTTGTCCAGATTGACCAGTCGACTTGACGGCTGTAGTCCACCAACCACGCCATCAGGCTTTGGAGCATCAGCCATGTCCACATCTCCTGTATCCGGTAGGCTGATATCTTTGAGGTTAAATTTCATCCTCCCAGTGCCTGCGCTATCCTCAGCCTTGATGCCAGTCTCCCTTGCGCGTAGCTCTTGGAGGATTTGCTGCTGGCCCGCAGCTCTCATCTCCCGCTCAACAGCTGTCCGCTCATCATTATCCTCTGCTGCTCTTCTCCACTTTGTGACCCAAACGACTCGATCTCGATTGAGGACAAGCTTCGCAACAAGTTCGTGGTGTTCGTAATCGAACAGTTCCATAAGATCATTCTCAATTTCACGCAACTCCTTCTCTTCGCCGTCGTCGGAGACACCTGCGAGAATGTTTAGTGCTTCCTGTGTCTTCTCTTGTTGTGTATGCGCGTCTTCGTAGACTTGACCTATTTGCCGTTGTAACCAATACGCATCGATCTCGTGTGCGGGAATGAGTTGGTCGCCACTGTCCTTGCGATCTATCGAGCTGTTTATGTCGCCTTGTAGTACAGTCTCTTCTGTGTCTGCTATGCCGCGGTCCTCTGGGTCCTGGTCGCCTCCAATCTGTTCCACTGCAGTCTCTGCTTCGTCTTCTTCATCCGAGGTATCGACGTCGCGCACTTCGAATGTCTGAGCGCCCTCTTCGTCATCCTCGTCATCGTCGAATACGACAGCGACACCCTGGTTGTCGCCGTTCTCAGCCCCGTCACCATCCGCCATTTCTTCGTCACCTCCTTCTTCGTCATCCTGCGCATCGTAGTCGGTTATCTTCTTGCCCAAGTTGACCAGCTCGTTGAACTCCTTTGCGCCCATGGAAGAACCTAAAAGATCGTCGACTTCTTTCTTCTTGTCGAAATCCTTCAAACTATCATCCTTTAGGTATTCCAGGACCGCATCGGCGGCACTCCTTGTAGTCGCAACCGGAACGTCGCCGAGGGACTTGCTCACTATAGTTGTAATGAGGTCGAAGGTCGCGCGAGTCGCAGGTGTCCGTGGCTTATATGTGAGACCCTCGATATTGAAATCAGCAGCAGCGGTGGCCCCGAAAGCACTTGTGCCATCGTCCCTCTTCCTCTTGCGCTGCTCCCTCTCGAGGACGTCTCCGCCCTCCGCAAGGCTTCCTCGCTCAATCCCAGGCCCCTTGGGCTTCTTCTGCTGTGTCGGCGCATTGTCTCGCGCCGTCCGTCCTCCCATGTCCCGAATGTTTATACGGCCAGCAAGTGACTCGGGATCGCCCGTGTGCTCGTCTGGTCGGCGCGTCGTAAATCGACGGTCCGCCTGCAAAACCAAATTTGACATGGCCGCATATTTGAACTGCGCGAGGTTGTTTGGATTTTGCGCCATGGTGACGTTGGGTATCGTGTTCTTGCGCAGCTTGCGCTTTCAGGCTTCGTCTCGTCGAGCTACTTACTCGCGAAATGTCGAGTATTTAGACTAAGGAAAGGGACCGTGGTATTCCTGCGCAAAATAGAAAGGAACGTCTAGTGCGATTGGTGGAGGTTGGACTGCGGGCGCGCCCTGCAGTTTGATGCAAGTGAGTGCTGCGATGGTCTCCAAAAACTTAAACAGAGCTTGGACTTCGACTAGGCCGCAGGTTTTCACGTGACGCAGCCGCCGCCTAGAACTACCACGAATATACTTCGCGTTCTAATTAGTTTGAGATTATCGGTTTTAGCACTTGTAGGTCAAAATAGCAATGTAGAAGAAGACCTCAATGAACGAAGGGCATTCCCTTTTATCATAACCAGGAAGGAGTGCCTGCCTAGATAGAGAGAAAGTTTTGTTTGTTCGACTCGTTGGATACAACCACGGAACGCACTAGAGTCATCAGTAAACAATAGTAATTGCATGCGTAAGGTTGACATCTACCATGGTCACCTGCCGGCGTAGACACTGGTCCTTGAGTACACCCACAGACTGGTGATAGCTCAACAGGTAGTCTTGGTGCGCAGGCGCTTCTTGGGCCTATTTTCCTTTTTTTCAAAAGCATAGCAGTAGTATGGTAGGGTTCCAGTGATCTACAGCACATCATGACTTGAAGATTTGCGACTACTTCGAGACGTAGTAGTAATTTGCACATGACTTGTATGTCTCACTCGTCTTCTAGAGATCGACGGTGCCTGCTATACACCCTGTATATTCCACGGCTCGCTTACCAAAGGATTCCACCTTCGAAGCCCCATCACTAGGTCATGCTTGTTGAACAGAAGAAGAAGTGATTCCCAACTAACAATGCTGATACGCGCTTGCTAGTCATCAGACTTGACATCCTCGGTATGGTATTCTGGTTCGTCTAGCCCATCGAGACGCTCAAACTACTTCGGTCTTCTTCTTCTTCTTGTCTTCGATCAATTCCACATTGTCCTCTGGAACCTCCTCATACTTGTCCACCAGGAACTCCAAGATGTCCTCGCTCAGATCACCCTGTACCGTGATCTCCTCGCCACCACCCGGTATCTTTGTCACACTACTGCCTGTCGCAAACTTCTTGCCAAAGTCCTTGGCCACCTTCTTGATATCTAGCCCGAAAGCCTCGAGGCCTTGTACGGCGGTCACGTATTTACGCTTATTACGCTCGATGCGCTTGATCAAAATCTTGGAGGAAGCTCGTGTTTCGGCAGCTCGTGCTTCAGCGGTAGCGGCTTTGGCGGCTTTCTTCTGTGCGTCCTTCTCTGCGCGTTTTTGGGCGTCTACGGAGAGGGCGGACATGTTTTGTTGTAACACTTCTAAGGAAACTATTAGCCGATGTTGCTTGGGAGTCAGATCAAGTAGTCGTGGGTATGCTGAGAGCTCCAGTCAGCTTTTATCAGTTGTTCATACCTGCTGAATAGAGCTTGCTGTGCAGATCGGGGTGCGCCTCCTCAAGCCATTCTTCGCATTTCTTCGTGGTGCCTCCAAATTCGCAGTACTATGGAGCATTAACGTCGGACACCGCACGACATTTGTCGTATACTGGTGTCGTACCTACTTCAGGAGGTAAACTGCATACTTCTCGCTGTTAGCAGTCGGTAACGAAGCTTGTTGGGCATAGCACATACCTCCACAGTAGACGACCTTCGGTAATGTGTCGGCAGACATCGTGTGTATATCTACCGTAAATCGGGTGCGCGATAAGTTAGGTGGTAGAGGAATGCTATGCGGGACGCTGAGGTGCAAGAGGAGAGTTGACGCGAAAGCGCATGGTGGGGCATGTCCAGCAACCATGGCGGGGTACGGGCAAGGGTACGACCTTTCCCTCTAGCAAACAACGCAATTTGGTACGTAGACTGATCTGGACCACATTCATGCTTTGTATCTGATGTCTACTTCATCTGGTTCTGCAATATCCGGATCCTAGGCTCCATCCTTATTTCAGCCCAGTTGCCTCGCAAGACTGAATCCCTTAATAGCTCTTCCAACCCACGCCATACATTTGCAACTTTCCATGCCCAGCCCTCATCGACAGCAACCTTGCCATTATTATTGTATAATGGCTCCATTGGCGAGCCGCTCTCTTCACCAGGTTTCAGTAGCCTGACTCCACCAAAGCCATACACAACGTGTACAACAGCCCAGCTGCCGATCACTTTCTCCGGTCTTTCAGCAAGAACATAGTCGAACTTGGCCCAAAACATTGGATCATGAAGGGTTGTAGGATCTTCTGTCTTGTCGTATGCCCATGTTCGGTTCCCTATGGTGTTTTTTGCTTCTAAGACATCGAATATTGTCTGCGGTCTGCTATGGCTCTCTAGGAAGCGCGTGACGCCCGTCTGACATGCGAGATTATCAAAGTAGACATCAAAGTGTTGTTTTGGGGGGTGTCGAATCCCATTATGTAGTACATTTAAGGCCTCGCCCCCAGGATAGTTGAGACTGGACATTCCTAGAATGGCAGTCGATACCGAAAAGGACACTAAAACGGAGGCAGCGAGAACCAAGCTCAGAGCACTGTAGATCAGCGACTTGCCTCTTCGTGTCCAGATCCAGGATGCGCCTACCGCAGCTATGGCCGTCAGCCCCGGGACAACGTAGATGATGAATCGCCACTCTTTGTGTGGGAGCAAGCTGTAAAAGCCTATGAAGCTTAGCAGAGGGATGAGTAGGTCGAGGCTTCGTCTACGAGTTGCTGCATTCAAGACAGCAACTGGAATGCAGAACAGATAGGTTGTTGGATTTAAGAGTAGTCGTGGAAGCGCATTCGCAAAGTAGTAGTGCCATGGCGAGATACCCCAGTCTGCCGAGCGTCCTTGGATGGTATTATAGTAGAACCCGGTCCATTCGGGCCATAAAGGGAAAGACTGCCAAAAGAAAGAGTCTAAAGGCACTGTGCATAAGAGGCCTATGATGAGTCCTCCGAGCCCAGCAGGGATGATGACGCCGGTGATGGAGATTCTTTGCGTGACGAACAGGTACAGTGTAATAGTCCCGACTAGAATAGCTAGCTCAGAGCGAAAGACGATACCGGCAATAGTGAGCAAATATAGACTTAGTCTATAGCCTCTTGAGACACCTTGACGGTTCCACGGAAGGGCATATGCATTGAGCAGACTTCGTAATGCAAGATTGCCTTGATTAAATGAGCTTCTACACATCTGATAGAGAGGTGGGCAACATACTGAATACCAAAGCAAACATGTTTGGCAACGTTCGCGAAGCATAATAGACGACATGGAATTGGCTTGCTTGGAACATAGCATACCATATGCCTGCGCTCGTTCCAAATGCTCTTTGCACGCTTCTCCCGAACGCGATGAGAGCGAATGCGTTGAGCAGACCAAGCACCCCTCTGACTGTTCGCATCATTAGTTTTAATACAATCTCATCATTGGAACCACAAGGTACTCACCCAGCAGCTGCAACTGCGTAGTAGAGTTCAACAGTGCAACCCACGGTCTTGAAAGTCCACTCAACAACAACGCACCAGCGAAGGTACGCGGCACGCTACCAGGAAACGAAACATGGTCATAGTTTGAAGTTAAAAATTGGTCGGCGTTTTCTGTAGGGATGCCATGGATCAATATATCGTGTATAGCTTGGAGATTAAATGACTCTTCAACTTTCGTGTATGGCGAAACGAACAAGTGGAGCAAAATGAACGTTGGGATGAGAAGATAGAACGGCCAGGCGGGGAGAGGCATGGCATATATCGTTTCAAGAAGTTTCCCAACGCTCTTGACAAAGCGGGATGGAAAGTCCGATGAATTGATGTTGATGAAACGAAGGGCAGGAAGCTGAAGTAGGGTCATAACAACGAGCCAATCACGTGTCTTCGCGATCCACATCATACTTCATCCACGACACGTTGGCCGGACAGTTCCTCTAACACCACGTCCTTTCCTCCAACTATGGAGCTCTCTCGACTCGCTGTACCCTCCGTATACGGCCTGATATTCTTCCTTGGCTATCCGTCGCAATGGATGTTAATGTACCTTGAGCCCGGGCCTCTAACGAAGAACGAACTCATCGCAGCAAATCTCGTTCTGATATTAATCTTCACGACATATACTAAATCTGTATTTGTTGATCCCGGAACAGTTCCTAAAGACTGGGCGGGCAAGAAAGAGTTTGGAAATGCGAATGGTACTATGGCCGAGAAGGAGGCTGTTGGAAAGAGCAGGAAATGGTGCCGAAAATGCGATGCTGCGAAGCCTCCGAGAGCTCATCATTGTAAAGAATGTAAAAGGTATGAGAGAGACGAAGATTTAAAGCCTTTGCTGTGGCGTCATGTGCTTTACGGTCTTGTTTCAAGGAAATATTCCAAGCTAACCACCCTCAGGTGTATCCCCAAGATGGACCACCACTGCCCCTGGACCGCAAACTGCGTCTCCCACACTACCTTCCCGCATTTCTTACGCTTCCTCTTCTACACGACAATTGGCCTCTCTTTCCTTGAATCTCTCCTGTTCACGCGGATTTCTCAGCTCTGGTCTGATCGGGACATGCCATCCTACCTAGGACCCAACTCTTTCCAGCTCGGCCATCTATTCACCACACTCGTTGCAAATTCTATCACACTTTTCGCGCTAGGTGTCTTATTCATCAGAAACCTGTGGTGTCTCGCGGTCAACACTACCACCATCGAAGGCTGGGAGATCGAACGCCATCGCACCCTCTTGCGGCGGGCTAGGCATTTCGGTGGTTACCTTGAAGGCGGAGATGGAACTAAAATTCGCATCAAGAAACAAGAATTTCCGTATGACATTGGCATCTGGGCAAACATTGTTCAGGGCATGGGTTCTGCAAACGTAAGCTTCCTTTCAAGACGCCTTCTAATTATTATTCTAGATGTGCTAGTATGAATAAGATGCTGAAGATGTGCTGTAGCCTATAGCCTGGTTCAACCCCCTCGCCCCCACGCCTTCACTGCAGAGCGGCTTGTTGTTCGCGTCAAATGGCTTTGAAGACGCCGACACAACCTGGCCGCCTCCGGACCCAGACCGTGCTTACCGCCGTTACGACACAGCGGTTAATGCCGACGCTTTCACATTCCAAGAGTCCGCTCTTGACGCTCAAGAAACACTCGCTGCTTTCAAAGCACGACAGGCTGAAGACGAAGTACGAAGGCGCAAGCCATTCCTCGAACGTGCAGAAGCCAGTTTGGCCAATCAAAGAGTGGAACAGTGGAATGGCGCGGAAGACGATGGATATGAGTACGGGGAGGATGAAGTGAAGGACAGGTACGGGAGCGGCGAGCATGAAGGGGAAGAGGGGTGGCGAAACTCAGAAGGCGAGCGGTTGAAAGATTTTGGCCTTGACGAAGAGGTTGAATTTTATGATGAGCACGAGGATGAGATACCGTTGAGCGAGTTACTTGCCCGGAGAAAGGCGGCTTCAGGATCATCATCAGCGTATGACTATTCATAGCGATTCAATGTTAACACGGATTTTCACACACACACACACACACACACACACACATCAATCTCAGGAATTTCGGACAACCGATAGTACAGCGAGTGTTATGAGGCTTGCGTGAGCAAAGAGCAAGTCTAATTCAGTAATCCAGCTAAGAAGAATCGAAAGGTATCGTAGTCCGCATGTGCACGTATTGACCGAACCGACCTGCCATACACCGTTCCGTTGCAAGATCCCAAACTCAGATCTTGTGAAACAGATAGCCATACAAGTTTTGTACCCCAGAAATCCATCCAATATCGGCCAATTGTTAGCGAATGACCCGTCTTTCACACATTCTAGACCTAGTGACCAGTTCCTCATACCCATATTTTGCCCAACCCTACGCACTCGTCTTTCCGTCCGGTGGGTCAAATGCCGAAAGGAGCTCATCAGATCCCGACTTGATCTTCCTCCTTTCAGCTGACCCTCGGAGCTCGACTCGGTGCTTAATAGTCGGCGGAACCGTTTCCGTTGTGGACCGTGTACCCGAATGCAGTGCCGCTGTCTTCGGCCATTTCGGAATCGCCGCTCAGTACATGTTGGTTCTCTGCACCTGCGTTGGGCCCGCTGGCCCCGGCTGCACCGAATTGCCCGGAAGGTGGTTTGTTCTGATTTGCGAGGAGGTTCTCGTACCACCAATCAATACCAATAGTTCAGATAAACGCTTTCGCCAGAGTATAGGCAACAAAGGGAAACAAAAGGGGAGGGAGAAGGGAAAGTTGGCAGCTTACCTCCCGATAACGCGACAGGTAGATCTTCAGAGCTTCCGAGTAGTTCTCGAAGCCAAGAGACGTCATGGCGAAGAGGATGTCCTCGCCGTTGACAGTTTTGCGCTTCTCTTGCTGGCACTTTTCGGAGGCTGGATAGGTAACGTCAGCGGCTGGTTTCGCAACTTGTCCGTCTGAAACTTGCCCTCGCTGGTGATGAACGAGATGAACTCGCTCACGCACTCCTGCATGCATTCCTTTGCTTCCTTTGCGATTTTGGCGTTTTCGGGCAACGCCATTTTCATGATGCGCGCGACTGGAGCAAAGTTACGTATGTTAGCATCCGACGAGGCATTGTTGTTTGGATTCTTGGACAACGACGACTGTGGCGGGGAAGTAGAGGACTGTGGAGAGGAGGACGACATGTCGCTAACTGCACGTCGGCCGTTTTTCAGGCACACGAAGATTCTGACTGGCTCGCGGCAGTTACAGAGATCTGTGATTCGACGCCGATACGCGCGATTGGAGAGTCTGTAGGCATCCAGCGCCGTTGGAGCAATCCGTCGACGTGCAGATGGGAGCGGAAACGATGCGCAAATCAAAACGACGGGAAAAGGCAAGGGAAATAGACGTACCATTGGCGATTGGAAGCCATCGGTCTTGTTCCTTGACTTCGAATTCGTACCCGAGTCCTTGCGTTTGTGTCTCCTCAGCGTTCCTATCCATGGGATGCTCTTCGTCAGGCGACTGGGCTGGTTCCACACCCTCCCTCTTCGGCGGCGTCGAACTCATGTTTAAAGCAGGTTGCCGCTTGGGGCTATGTGCGCTGGCGGCGGGCTCAGTAATTCGTTGGCGTCCACGTCACTGGAGACGATGGGATGGCTTGGCGACCGAGTATGCAACCCGTCGTGTAACGAGTGCGATGTCTGACTAGGGAGTCGGTTAGCGGCATGCAGAATGGCAGCGTCGGGACGCAGCTAAGGGTACCGTACGTGGGCGACAGCGGAGGCAGCCAAAGGCGCAAGGGAGCGCGAACGGCTCCTAGTTGGGGCTGGGAAGGGATTCGGCGTGGCTTCTCGTCGCACGCGCGATAGAGGGGACTGGAGCGATTCACGGGGACGTGGTAGGCGCGACACACTGTGAAAAATGGCTGTAACGGCACGATGCTGTGTGCCACAGGCCGCCTGTGAAGCTACCACAAGGGCGTAGGGGGGACGGGGACGGGGACGGAGACGAGCGGTGGGACTGTATGCAGGCGTCAGAGCTAGTAGGCGGTGGCCGGAGTGAATCGACGGTTCTTCGGGCGGAAGAGCAGGCGTCGGTGTTGTCAATCGATCTCACGAAGGCTGCTCTCGTCGCAGGACGTTCGACAACAATGACGCGCCCGGCCAATAGGAGCGCGACCTGGGGACGTGATGCTTTCAGCCCAACGAGGAGCTTGGACGCGCGATAGCGTGGAGAGGGACAAGAAATGATTTTGGGATGGCGGGCCTATCGAAGGGTGGGGAGGAAGAAATGATGGGTGAATGGCCAATGGAATCTTAGGCACACCACCGCACCCACCTCTCCGTGCGCGGGCCGCTCCGACTATGATGGATCGCGCTCGACGCTCGACACTCTTCGCTCTTCACTACTCCTACTCCCACTTGTCTAATAATCTTATTAGTCCAACTGCTCGGCCACAGCACCCGTCCTTCATCGTGTGTCTGCTGGGCGATCATGCATATCCATGGCCTCCTCACCATGGGCCTCTTTTTTCTCCTATTGGACCCCCTCGCATTTCCAAGACGCAAGATACCATGATCTACTGACCAACCCACGCCCACGCATTAGCTCATGTCGTTGCTTCTTCCTCTACGTGTTCTATCGTGGGGAGCAGTCTCCACCCCCAGCTCACGACCCACCGGCTGATTGAGGCGGCCGTATTCAGGTCGTCGAACATGGGCCTGCAGAACAGCTTGGGGCTTAGCTGTCACTGCAGCCCTGGATTCTCTCTCTGCCTCGTGCGTTGTTCAGCTCGCTCTGGCATGATCCTGGCCCTATGCAGACGTGGACTCGAAGCTCATCGACCGTGTGTCCTTGTCCGCGCGTTGGGCTGTACTGCATCCAGCCTTACTCCAGCTTTCCTCATGTCGTTCCAACGACGTCAGCTTCGACCACTCATCGCGCTGCCCTTGGCCGTTCGCCTCCGTCTGCTATGCCTCTGGCGGTATCCTATGAGCTACGTGCCCACGCTCGCGGAACGCATGTGCAGAAAAGGGCGTCGATCGGATCACTTGGCCTCACCAGCTCATCATGCAGCTGGCCAGGCCAAGACTGCTTGGCCCAGCAGAGTGGCATTGGTTGCAACTATCCACCTCTGGTAAGCAGAGGCGAACACGAGCGCTCGTGAGTGTGATGAGCTGTTCGCGTGTGTAGAAAGTGATGCAGCCGAACGTATCTAGCGCTTGATCATGTTGTGTTCCTGGCTTATTATACGTGACATTACGGCATTCTCGAAGGCTTGGATCCCAGCATTTTCATAACCTGGCTATAAACATTATATCACTATCTTACCTTCTGTCGTGGCAGATGGCGCACAGCTGTCCACTGCGCAATGATGTCGGCGTAGAAATGTGAACCCAAGCCATGATTCCTTCCTGTCGCTTCTTTACTGTGCGTGGTAAATCAATGGCCAGCCCACCAAAATGAGTGAACTCTTGGTTGAATGCTCCCTCCTTCCACTTCGGTCCCTAGCGATTCATGTCCTCGCTGTCGTGCTTTGCTGTAAAATTCCACGTTGCTTCGAGTATATGTCATGTACTCATCCTGTCAAAATCTGACCGCATAAGCAGAACTGGGGCCCTTCTACTGGGGCTGTTGGACGACTTGGATGTTGTTCTTCTTCTGTAATGGCACAGTCAGCTTTCGACTCGTAGAACCGGTCAACACCTCCGACGCAGCACAGCTAGAGAAAAGACCGAAGCACAGCAGGACACATACCTTCCACTTCTCCATCTCATCTTGCCTCGACTTGTATTGCTTGACTAGTTCGTCTAGCGCCTTCTTCAAGCCATCTGAGTTGGTTTGTAGGATGGGCACGACTTCCTGAACGGTTCGTTCAGTCAGGACACCATTGATCATGCGAAAACACTTCCGGTCGCCTGGAAGAGGTTCTAGTGTCGCCAATACGAGCCTGATGTAATTTAGTATTCATCGCGGTGTGAAGATAAGGTGAAGTGGTGTAGATGCTAAAAAGAGTATGTCATGACCGCAAGCGAGGCTAACGCAAGAAGAAAAGAGGTGTACAGGCGAGAAAGCAAAAATGAACTTTGGCTAAACGGAGCATCTCGTAACGTACTTGTGCTCTTCTGCCTCTTGCTCAATGTCGCCAATCTTCGAGGCTATAGTCTGTAACGTGGTCTTGTGATTCTGGTATGTGGTCTGAAGTTCTGCATCTGATTAGTGATTTAAGGGAGAGAAAAAGAACAATGGCTACTCACCTTGCTGCTTCCTCAACTGCGCCTGCGAAGCCATCTTCAGACTACAACCTGTCCCGTGACTGTCTTGGGACGGGTGGAGGGTGGTTGCGGGGAGTTCGGGGGAGAGCGTGTCGGTCTGTCAGGCGCTGGAAAGCCTCGAGCAGCTCTTTGATGACGATAACGAACAAGATTCACAGGATCGTTGCCTCGTTCCTTTGTCAATTATACGGCGTTTCTGTTGTTCACATTGATAGATTGCGGGGAGTTGGAGAAAGTTGACAGAGCTCGGACGCGGTTCACGAAATCTTGTGACTTCCTGATTAGTCGGACCCGACTGCAGCCTCCAGTTCACGCCACTGTATCGCAACGACGTCCAGGGACACATTCTCTAGACCAATACCCTTGAGCCAACCTCCTCTATATTCGTCGAACCTGTGCGCAACCATGCATCCACATCTCCACACTGAAGAAGTCCAAAAGAGTCCGTCCTACCCTTCAAAATACACCTCTACCACACACGCTTTCCCTTTGCACACCTCTCAACTACCAACTAACGCCCCAGTCTAGGCTGCGCAGAAGTCGTTGCCGCCCTCGATGAATGCCACGCGCGCGGGTTTATCTGGAAAGTCACCGGCAATTGCACCGACGCAAAGTATAAAGTGAACATGTGCCTCAGAGGGCTGCGGCTCGAGCGGACAAAGCAGAATCGCGAGGCGGCCAAGGAGAAGCGACAGAAGATCGAGAAGGTGTGGGCCGAGTTGGATGCGAATAAATAAACTTCGGGGGAATTGGGTAAAAGCCGATAGATTCAGAATAAGGAAAGAGGAGTTCAAGCATTGAAGGAGTTCGGCCGGCGTTCACGGAAATAGCATTTGGAGGCACTTGACTACTGTATCATATTCGTGGATCCATCAAGGGGTCTTCACAGCATTAAGGGACATGATATGGGGGATAAGATAGTATTACACAGCTAGACATGCTCTTTCTCAAGCGATTGCGTACAAACGATCTATCACTATTCATCATCCGAGTCCTCGCTCGAGCGTCCGGCTAGAGGTGTCGTTCCTAGACTGTCCAAGCCCCTTTCAGTGATGAGTCTTCCCCCCTCTATACCATTCGAGGGTAGAGCAGGTAGACCTGCCTCTTGGCGCAACTTCTCGTACTCTTCGCCTGTCTTCTGCAATTGTTCTTGCAGGTACGTTTTCCTCTCCTCGATCCTGACCTTGTCGTCCTTGAGCTCTTGGAGCTTCTGGAGAATCACCTCCTTCCTCTGTTGTTTCGCTCGAATGTCGATCGTGAGACCCTCTAGAACTTCATCCAAGTCGGGCAGAGGCGTAACCCGCGGCGGAGTCTTTGAGCCGTCATCTTCATCGTCGATCTTCTGGCCGTATCTGCCTGCGCGTGCTTGGGCTGCAACGAAAGCAGCATTCCTCTCCTCGTCCGAATCGTTCGAGCCATCGTCATCCGAGCCTTCCGCATCGTTGATGAGCTCAGCCATCTCCGCGCGCCGTCTCCGCTGTGCCTCTCGTTCGGACTTGCGACCGAGCGATATCTTGCCGTCTTCAACAAAGTCATCAAATCCTTCAGCCATGTCCTCATCGTCGTGTATTAGGCGCGTCTCGGGGTATTTCTCTTTTGGCCGCAACGATATTTCGTTCCTTCTTTGCCGGAACTCGTCCTCTCCTTCGTCGTCCGATGCCCATGGTCGGTCTTCCTCATCACCGAAAGCGTTTTCCTGCTGCGCTAAGCGTCTCCGCCGCGCCTTTTTCTCTTGTATTTCTGCGTCTGTGGGTATTGCTGACGTCTCCGTCGGTAGCGGAGCGGCGGAGCCGAATTTCGATGCTATGTCAAGTGCTCGTGCCTCCTCTGCCTCCGCCACGGATACCTTCAAATCTCTAGGTGTTGAAGGGGTTGAATTTCGGAGTTCTGCTATGTAGTCTTTGCTATACGATGGTCGCTCTTCATCTGCGGGTCGGGAGGCTTCGGGAACGAGTGGTGATCGCGCGCGTAGCTGTGCACTCTTCTCCAAGGCTATGCGACTGAGATTCGACTTCTTCGGGGTGACCACGGTGGCGTCGCTTGATTCGTCGCCATCGATCGCATCCTCGCTTGGGCCGAAAGAGATGCGCAACGAGGACCTCTTCTTTGTCTTGCCGATCGCTGGACGTTTGACAACTATACTGCCAGTTAGCACGGAAGGCCTACTGAGGTTAGACAGGCAACCAGGAAACTAGGATAAGGTAAATACTAACCTATGGGCTTTGGTGCCTCGCTTTGCGAGCTGTTCGCGCTGTCTTGCGAATCGCCATCGTAGGAGCCAACTTTGCGCGCAACGCGTCCGGAACCTGACCTTTTCATCTTTCTCGGGTAGTTTACTGTAGCAAAGTCTAACAAAAAAAGCAGGTTGAGCGTCGTGAGGTTCCCTAGGCTGCCGTCACATGTTCCGAAAACGCACGGGCCAGTTATCAAAAAGCTATCCCACCAGAGACAACATTGATCGTGAACACCACGCCTCGGATCTTGAGCTTCTATACAATCACCACCACAGCCACCTACAACGATATTTGGGCTTTCCCACGCTGTTTAAGAGCTCATACATAGATCTCTCCAGTCAAAATGCCGCAAGCACAGCCAGAATTGAAGAAGGTTAGTTTACCCAATCGAGCTCGAGGACCATTACCTAACCTCCAAAAGTACCTCGAGAAGCGCGTTCTAGTCCAGCTAAATGGAAGCCGTAAGGTTATGGGTGTACTCCGCGGATATGACGTATGTTTCCCTTCTCAGCTACACTCGATTATTACTAAGGATGCGTAGGTCTACCTAAACATTGTCCTGGATGAAGCTTTGGAGGAGAAAGCTGGCGGCGAGAAGGTCAGGATAGGCATGGTCGTTATTCGAGGCAACGCAGTTGTTATGCTCGAGGTCCGAAAGCCCCAAATCCCCCATCTTTGAGTAAGCGCTGACCCGACTTCTAGGCCTTGGACCGTATCAACCAGGACGTTCCCAAGATCGGACGATAAGACCTGACCGCGACTGAAAGGACTACGCGATTACAGTAGTACATTGGGCGGAAGCAGACAGGCAGAATTGGCAGACTTTGGCATTACAAGGCGCATCGGCGTTCAAGGCGCAAGAAATCGTGGGTATGCCTCTCTTGGTTCTTTCTAAGCCCGGCCAAACCAACGGTTACGTCCTCGGAAGCGATTTTCGAGACATCTCAGTTGACATATTCGCATCTATAGGACGATAGTTCCACTACATGATACCATTCTACGACATAACCTGCTGAAATGGGAAGGCTTGCATGTCAAAAAGTTCGAGTAGAAGAAACGTGCGAAGACCTGCAGTTACTACCGTATAACGACTTAGATAGCTACAATGTCTAGAACATGAAAGTTTTGAGTTTCCAACCTTTCATTGACTCACATTCATGTCACTGCCGTACTACGTTTTTTCGTGTGTTTTGAACATGGTCAGTCCATGTTGACGATACTATAACTTGGCTTTCTCATGCCCCTTCTTGTACTCTTGCACCAAATCCCATGCAATCTCGGCATACGGCTTCATCATCTGTCCATAGGTTTGCGCCTGTGCACTACTCGCCTGTCTCAACGCATACCGCGCTGCAATACCCTGCATGATGATCGCGCTCCTATACGTACTAAAAGCATCTCCCCAGGTGAAGTCCGGTCTGGGATCCCAGCCGGCTACCTCCGAGTACCACTCTATCAGTTGATCACGCGAGGGTAGGCCCGGTGTAGCATTGAGTTGGAAACCCTGATGCGCGCGTCCGATGGCAAGAGCCTTTTGGGAAGAGGCGGTGACGAAGGGCGCAAGGAGGTTGTTGAGGTCGGAGAGGGGGTGGCCGATTGTGCTCATTTCCCAGTCGAGGATGCCAATAACCCTCGGCTCTGTCTTGTGAAACACAACATTATCGATCTTGTAGTCTCCATGTACAAAGGTTGCGCGGTCTTTGGGCTGTGTTCTTGCGTCGCTGAAGAAGGCTACTATGTCGTCTTGATGCGGGATCTTGCCGACTACTTCTCCAGTCTCCTTGTCCTTTGCGGAAGCTTGTGATTGTGAGATGGTGTTGAAGGTTGCGATTTGACGGTTGTAGAAGCCCGAGCTCTTGCCGTAAGATTCGAGTTTTACGTCCTTTGGGACGACGCGGTGGAATTTAGCAAGGGTTGTTATTGCGGAGCGCCACCTGAAGTTGACATTAGTACACCAGTTCCGAGTCAAGCAAAGGGTCTGTATTTACATCTTCGATCGCTCTTCAGCCGTCACGTCTGGTATCGCGGGATCCTCGAAGATGCGCCCATCGAGAAAGTCCATGATGTAGAAGTCGGTACCGATGACCTTCTCGTCCTGGCAGAGACATAGTGCTCGGGGAACTGGGACGTCTGTCTTCTCTAGCGCGTGGATGATTCGGTATTCGCGGTCGACTTTGTGTGCTGTCTGGGAGTGTGTTAGCATGTAGACTCAACGACCGGAAGCGAGAGCGGGAGCATCGCACCTTTGACAGAAGTTGCCCTGGGGGCTTCTTCCGCATAACATACTTTTTGCCATTTTGGTCTGTCAATTGATATGTTGGATTCGACTGTCCATATCCAAACTGCCCTCTGATTAGCAGCTACCCGTCCCAGGCTTCGAAGTCGAAGCATACCTGTTTAACATCGAGTGGTACGGAAATCTCAGGCACATTGGCAGTAATGTAGCGCTCCAGCGAGGCGATGTCAATAGGTTGTCGTACGGTGCCGGCCATTTTTGGATTATCTGAGAGCTGTGCATGGTGTGGGCGCAACGCGAATGATGTATGTCTGCGGAGAAGCTGATGCGAAGATGCCGAGGCAATGTTGACATGGGGAATCTGCCGGCCAAACGAGGCACCCCCGAGTCTGGAGCATACTAATGGACATGGCGCAACACGTTGAGATGGGACCCAAGTATGTAGGAGACATTGTTCTATTGTCGCTCGAGTTGTTGAAGAAGCCCACGAAGTTCCTCCTACGCTCACGTGCTTGCGCGTTTTATCATGCAGGGTCAAGCCGTGTTTAGATGGTGGGATCAGGATATCGATCGAGTGCACCATGACGTCTCTTGTCAATACGATACCGTGTTTCTGACTATCGACCAGTCCTAAAAGATTTGAGGGTATATACACGTTAACAAAGTAGCAACTGCAAAGGACTTTGAGGTGGAGCGTAGCAGCTCTCGTCCCTGCTCCTTCGAATGGCCCGTCCTAGTTCTCTATGCCCGTGTGAAGCTACATCCTATACATAGGCCCTTGCCACGGGTTTCGAGAAGAAGCAGTACTATTGCCTAGGGCGTGTTACGGCTTTCGGTCCCGGTTGTGCTGCGCGCGCTGGTTGGCGGGAGGTTGGCGTGCGTGGCCCGCGTTACCGTACCGCGAACCAGTCTTTGCAGCATGCAGACAGTGTGCAGATGGCGTCAGGCAAGTAAACAAAAGAACACGTTCGGTGGATTTGACCTTTGGATATCAATCAGGTAAATAGAGAGAAGAAGTAGCCACAGAGTGAGGGGAGTCAGGCCCCACGCTGCCATAGCGATGGCGGCCATGGTGATTGATTGGTCAAGGCTAATCATGCGTTGAATCCACACTCCGCCATCAATGCAACCCTGGCCCCTGTACTACATCCTCCGACAATAACAAACAGTCCCGCCTTTCCCTGTGATACTCGAGCAGGTTGGGCCTGTCGAACGCGGGCAACCGGTCCCTAGCAATGTCGTTCCAAACCCCGCGCAGGCTTAATCCCCTGCGCCCAAGTCTAAACCCAACAGCTTCAAGCCCAAACCTCTCCCTCACCGCGCAGCAGCAATTTGCGAGAAAGGCCAGTCTAAACGCCCTAGTAGGAGCAGCGTCACCTCCCCCAAACAGAATGGGTGCCGACGGGCGCGATATTGGCGTAGGCGATGCCGTCGACGTGCCGGGCGGCATGCATGGTGTGGTCAAGTTCATCGGTAGCGTTAGCGGCAAGAAAGGCGTGTTTGCGGGTGTGGAACTAAGCAGACAGTATGCGTCGCGTGGGAAGAATGACGGAGAAGTCGAGGGGTATGCTTGGATGTCTCGACGGGAAAACTTCTACGCATATGCTGATTGTCTTCTAGCACCCAGTACTTCAAGACCTCCGTACCCGGCTCTGGTATCTTCCTCCCCGTCCACCGCGCGTCGAAACGCTCCTCAGCAGACTCGTCCGACTTCCCGCCCACTCCTACCACGCCGGGTTACAACAACTTCAGCCTCTCGACCATCGAGAAGCCCAACTTCGGCCCGGACACGCCTTCAATACCAAAGTTCTCGCAATCTCTTGGGCCTGGAGCTCGTGCGCAGAGTCCTCAGTTCAAGTCACCTGGGCGACCTTCTCTAGCACGACCAGAATCGCCGCACCGTCAGAAACCCGGCTTGACCGTAACGCCAGGAAAGACTGGCCGTATTACACCCTCTGGTTTCTCCAAGAGCGCAATTGGCGCACCGCCAAGGTTCGCCAGCCCTGCCCCTCCCAGATTCAACAGCCCTGCTCCGTCAAGAGCGCTTCCCTTACAAAAGCCACGGACACCCGGTCCCCAGAGGCCATACTCGCGGAATAACTCTCGCCTCGGCCAACATGACACGATCGATGAGGATGGCGAGACGACACCAGTTGGCACATCACGGACTAGCAACGACTCCCTATCAAGCTTCAAGAATCGACGGCCTGGATCTCGACCAGGCTCGAATCAATCCGAAGAGGTGCAACGGCTCACAAAGCTATTAGAGGAGCGCGACAAGCAGCTCAAAGACCAAGCATCATCTCTGAGCGAAATGGAAGCGAGCCTATCAGAGATCCAGAATCTTATCCCTGACGACGGTATGGACTTTGGATCATCGCACAGTAATGGAGAGCCCAATGATGTAGGCCAGCTGCGATCACTTCTGAGGGAGAAGAACGATAAGATCGCCATGCTCACCTCTGAATTTGACGCACATCGGTCCGACTTCCGAAGCACAATCGATACCTTGGAACTGGCAAGCACAGAAACTGAGCGCGTGTACGAGAAGAAGGTGGAGGAGCTGCAAGAAGAATTACGAGAATATCAGTCTCGGACTGAAGATGTTGAAACTGTAGCGATGCAGCTGAAGCAATTAGAAGAGCTCGTCCAGGAGCTAGAAGAAGGTCTCGAGGATGCGCGAAGAGGTGAAGCAGAAGCACGGGGCGAGGTCGAGTTCCTGAGAGGCGAAGTCGAACGCGGTCGATCAGAACTACGCCGTGAGCGGGAGAAGGCTGCAGCAGCCTTGAAGGGCGCAAACACAGTGGTCGATGCCCCACACACTCCTGGGCAAAGAGAAGTCGAACAACGTGATGACGAAATCCGAGGTCTCAAGGCTATCATTCACTCACTGAGTTCCGGTGGAGCTGAAGATCATGCCCGTTCACCCCTGTCACGACAAGGTTCGTCCGTCAATCCTGAGGAACTCAAGACTGTACAAGCAAACGCAGACCGTCTCGAGCGCGAGAAAGAGGAGTTACGCGGTCTCGTGGAGCGAAAGGCCTATCGAGAAGAAGAGTTGGAGCGCGAACTCGAGAAGCTAAAGAGTCAACTCGGACTTGCCGAACAGCGCGAGAGCGTCATCAGCAACGGCATGTCTGAGCACACCGCAACACAAGAAAAGCGATCTTCAGGGCACGACTCAAAAGGCACGGTGGTGAACTGGAGAGAGGCTCCACGTCGTGATGTACCTCCCGCTCTTACACCCATGGCGGAGTCGGATGGCCGCTCCTCAGCAAATAGCAGTCATCTCTGGTGCGAGATCTGCGAAACAGGAGGACATGACATTCTCAACTGCTCAGCTATGGGCGGAGAAGCCTCACATCCCAAGGAAAACGGGATACGCAATGGCAAAGACGTCGTCATCGAAGGCCTACGCAATCTCTCCGTTTCATCAGATCGCGCGCGGCCTTTAGCGCTAAGCCCATCCAAGCCACCAGGTAGTGCACCAACTGCGCCACTGCCTTTACCAGCTTTCAATAACAACTCGAGTTCTTCTTTGGTACCTCCCAAGGGTGCTGCGGTGGCCGACCCAGATAAGTGGTGTGCTCTTTGCGAGAGCGAGGGGCATGATGTTACAGCCTGTCCGAATGAAGATGCTTTCTAGGAACCTATTCTACAGAAGGAAGGGGCGTCGTTTTCGCGAATGATATCCACGATTGCTTCACACGTATGCGTATAGCAAACTACCATTTTATCTATAATGATAATACTCCCGCAATAGCACTTTATTTCTACAGTTATGTGTAACTTGGAGACATGCAGTGCGATGAATCCAGTGTGAAGAGTCCAAAGAGGCTACGCAAATAATAGAGGATTTAGTATACAATGCACTAGTATGAGTTTACTAGAGGCCCCAGGGAAGTATAACATACGCAACACGAAGAGAAGTAGATGAACCAGGCCACTCATCCCAATCCAAGTGCACAACCAAACCCTAAACAAAAGCCCACAAGTGTCCCTCCTCAGTATCTCCACCTCTTGGAGTCTTCCATAGTTTCTTGATACGGCTCACAAGCTACTTTGTATCAATTCTTAGATATCTTCACTTTAGAGAACAAGATTAACTATCATACTAATCGAACTTGCTATTTCAGGCTTCGAGTGTAATACCTACAATTCTATCCATCTACTAACATTGATTAAAATATTTCATACCCCTTGGCACTCACACTCGCAGCGATGATATAATGCACAACAAAGCTCCAGGTTGGAGTTCGAATATCAATATGCAATCTCTACTTTCCTACATTATACCATACGCATGTCTCCGCATGCTCTTCTGCGTTGTTACAGCTCCTCCACTTCGTGTTGGTGGTGAATGCGTTAGGGTATGCTATTTGAAACAATCTGTTGAGACCAACATTATCACAACGAGAGTCTGATGAGAGAAAAAGAGTTCACAATTTTACAATATACATTCAGGTTACGAACATTATGCCGAAGAGCCATTTCCACTTTTACTTTCCGGATATCAAACGCCTGGTTACGCCAACGTATGCATAGTGGCGATTCGATCGATCAGCCTCTCTTGCTAGACTTGTGCTTCTTCTTCTTGCTACCCTCCTTGAACTTTTCGGCTTCTTTGTATGCTTCCTCTACTGCCTCGCCAACCTTTCTCTTCTTCTCGCCCGTCTTGACGGCAACAGTCATACTGCTCAATCCGCCTTTTGTGGATGCTTTGTTGATAGCACGTTCCGCGTCTTCCCAGTCCGCAGCGCCGGCTCCGATTTCATATCTATCGCGTGTTAGTCATCTGTGCGTCGAGTGTGCAAGGGAATAACGTGTGCTCACCTGTGTAGAGGCAGGGCATCAATCAAACTTCTTGCCCTCTCACGCTCCTCTGCGAGGACTTCATCACCACCCTCTTTCAACTCCTCTTCAAGATTCTTCTCAAGAGGCTTGAACCGCTGCTGGATATCCTCCTCCGCATCACCAGCATCGCCATTCTCCTCAACTTGTATCGCCTCCGGCATCGTCTCCTCGACTGCACCCTCCACGATACTGCGAAACGCGGTTGCAGCTTTACGGACAATCTTGACAAACATGGCCATCAGCTGGCTGGAGTTGAGACCTAGCTCTTTCTCAACGTCCGAGAACTCCTTGCGTTGAAGACCGATGGCTAAGAGGAGCGCCGTTTGAACACCAGAGAGTTTGACCTGTCCCTTGAGGCGGCCGGTGAAGTACAGCTGTGCAATTGGAGGGAGCATGTCGAGAATGACATGGTAGTCGAGCATATTGTTTGCGTAGGAGTCCAGACGCTTAAGATCAAATGGCGTAAAAAGAGCATCGAGCTCTTCTTTACTTATCCGGCTTGGTGCAAGATCGGCATCTAGCTTCGAACCTGCTGATGCGGACTCTTCAATTGAGAGTGAGGTTACTGAGGGGAATGATCGGAACTGGTAGGAGAGAAGTGAGAGAAAGCGTTTCTGGAAATCCTTTGCGAATGCAGCAACCCAGCTGCCGTCTGATGAAGTCGTCTCTAGCGAGCGGAGCATAATGCAAGTGTGCTCGCCGGTGAGGTCGTTGGGCGTTTGACGGAGATAGACCGGAATAAAGGAGGCGCGTTTCCAGAACTTGTGTAATTGCGAGGTAAGGCCATACGAGACACCAACATAGTCGAGCTGTGGAGCTTTCAGCTCGGGTAATCTAGCGAAGAGCGGTGGCATCTCGTTCGCCTCCCTAACCCTCACATTGTCCTGCAGAAGGGATGAGTTCTCCAAGTCTGCTTCTGTTACTCTTCGCATTTCCTCGACCTCTTGTGGCTCAGACTCTGACAGACTTGCGAGCTTGCCATTGTAGAACTCAACAAGGAGCTCAAGCGCTCGGGAACCGTAGCCCATCTTAACGTAGTCTGGGTTTGTTGCTATCCGTACAACACGTGCACCAGATAGACTTGCAAAATTTTCGTCCTGGAATTGTTGGGAAACGATCCAGGGTATCAGATCACCTCCTGCACGCTGTCCACGGCTCAGACTGTTTAGTACGCTTTCCCTACTGATCTGACCTTCGAGCGCCACTTGAATGACACAGAGGGGTTCGGGAAGTTTATTCTCCTCAGCAGGTGCCGTGAGAACGAAGAGCTGGTGGGCTGGAGCATCAGACATGAGTTGGAGGTCGTTTGGTGTATTTTTGTAGTGGCTGGCGACGTATAATGCCATCATCTTCTGCAGGAACTTCTCGGCAGCCGGGTTGTAGGAGAAGAGGGTATCGCGGTTGACGTGTAGAAGCTGACATTCGGACGGATGTGGACATCCTTGTGTATTCATTTTGGACCGAGGTAGAGTAGCATCGAGGCAAAGGACGTCGTTGAGCCATCGCTCAACGGAGTCGCCTTGAGCGTATCGAATAGGTTCAGAGAGGGTGATTTCGCGGAGTGAGCGACCAGCCATGGTGGTTTCTGTGCCGTCTCTCGTCTCTTTCCCGGTCGAGCGATCTACTACATGCGTGGAGCCGTTAGTCCCTCGGCCTCGAGACTGCTCACGGAGCTGCTGTATGAGTTTCAGGGACAGTGACCGTCCAGTTCCCTCATATCCGTTGATTGTCGAAGCCATAAACACCAGGTATGGTCCCATCAACTTGCGCACTAGTGGTAGTGGTATAGCTGCAGCTTCATCGATGACTAAAAGTTCTGCCTGTCCCAATTGATGCGAATCTTCTGGTTTGATATACTGAATCACCTGTCGGTGCTGTCGATGTAGGTTAATACGCACGATGGCCTTGTTCAAGTCGGGCTGCGTCGATTGCATGATGCTGTAGTCCTGATGATCTACGTAGCCTAGCGCATCGAACCCTTTCAGAATAAACTCGAATAGAGTCTTCAAGTTCTCTGGACTGGGTGAGGTGATGTAGATGTTGCTGTAGCCATGTGCGACTGCTGCTGCCACCGCAACACCTAGCGCTGCTGATTTTCCACGACCGCGAGCTGCTGTTAGAGTCACCGTACTCTGTAGTGTCTTTTCCACTATCGCGTCCACAAACGTGAGCAAGGCCTTGGCTTGGTCCACCGTCTTCGCGAGCTTGATCAGATCACCAACAGGGGGCGAGTCGGCCAGCGAGTCCTTGATCTCAGCCAGCTCTTTCCCCTTCGGAGTCTTGCCCTCCATTTCAGGGTCCGGAGGTGGTAGTTGCTTGACATGTTTTCCGCCTGAGATGGGCAGTACGTTCAGCTCGTCGTCCACGACCAAGCAACTGTCGCATTTCCCCAAGGATAATATGAATCGTTCGTTGAACCGGGCTACCACATCGCTATGCGCCTCAGTCCGGTATCTTGAGTGAATGTCCATGGACAAAGTGTACAGCTGCTTCAAACTGCTCATGCCCTTTAGGAGCAGTATGACCAAGCCTCCACCTTCCACCGTCTCTATCGTTCGCGCGAGTAGATTTGGCGTAAGCGCTTCGAAGTCCTGCAAGATACACATGCCGTATGTGTTGCCGAGAATTTTGTCTGTTTCCTTGTAATAGACATATCGAATGTTCTGTGTCGAGACGAATAGTTCGAAGGGGTCTTCGGTATCAACATCGCGTATACCGCGTTTGATCTCGTTCTTGATCTTCTTTTCGCGCTTCTTTCGGTGACTATACAGCTTTGGTCAGGTTGCGCTACTATTTGAGACAGAGGCCCTGCGCACCTTGAGAACCCCAACAGCTTATTCTTGTATGCCCATAGCACCGATTTATTGAGCTTGACGTCGACATTTAGAAGAATATGGTAGAGGTTGACAATAACGTCTTTCTGGCGGTCGCCGACGACTACGAAGAAGCTTCGTTTCTTCTCCTGCAAGATGTGAGCCGGGTTTGGGTATACTTGTGTAGATGTGCAAGCGTACCTGTGCGCCATTTCGAATCAATGCCGGTATACGGGAGTCACTAGAGCAGTATGAGTATTGTCGTTTTCTACATTGCCCTCGAGTCTACATACATAGCTTTCTTCGGCATCTTGACAACTCCGCACGCTTCCCCGTCGCCTCGCACAGAGGAGAGAGTTCAAGTTACTCGGCGCAAGTTTCCTTGGCCGGAAGATTGATCGCGGAGACTCCTGGGATGGTTTGCACGGAAAATGATGTTTCAAGTCCAGGTGTAGTAGAGTATGCCCTCTGTGGTAACAAAAGTGAACAGAATCTCGAACTTCTGGAAATTTTGGTCGGGGCAGGAACCACCGATATGGCAGAATCCACACCGCCCAATCACCATCCTAGTCCGTCGGGTTCACTCTTAGATCTATTACCCACCATATTCTTCCAGCTTGTTAGAGTGCAACCTGTCAGAACTCAACACTGGCTTGGTACATTGGTAATGCATCGCATGTGTAATATCACAAGAGTCACAAAATGAAAGCGCAGCGCAGAATCGCATCATGTCTCATCGCCCCAACGAACAGCTTCTATACGTCCGCGGAGAACTCTAGGCACAACAATCGGCACTCCTCCATGTTATTAGAAGATGCCGCTCGACTGCCGATATATTCATTGCCAAGATCCGGCCGCGGATTTCCTCCAGAGCTGGTAGGGCTGGAAGTAAGCGCATACGCTCTGCAAACAAAGCACGATGGCAAGTAATCATGGGCAGAGTGCAGATAGCCCAGCCCATTCGTTAGTACCATTGCGTTCGATGCAACGAATCATGGCCGTTTCTTGAAGGTATTTCGGAAGGGCAAAGGTCTCGCTGCAAGCCATGTAGAAGAGCCGGTAGAGACATTGTATCATATTATGATGTTTTGTAAGCGTCGTCTTAAGTGAGTGTAGGGCTTAATGTACAGCAGCACGGAGATATAAAGCAGAACCGGACTGTCAATGGAAAGAGTATCCTGACTTCGTCCAACCTACTTATTATCATCAACAAGAACTTTAAACTCAACAATCAAGACCATTGGTCCTCCATCATGACCTACCTAACCACCCTGACAAAGTACCTCACCCTCTCCTCAGGTGAGAATATCTTCTACCGCGAAGCTGGCCTCAATACCTCGCCCACCATCCTCCTCCTCCATGGCCTCCCCTCTTCCTCACACCAATACCGCAACCTGATCCCTATCCTCTCCCCACACTACCATATCATTGCACCCGACCTTCCAGCTTTCGGCTTTACTAGTGTACCCGAAAACTACACCTACACCTTCGACAACATCGCCAATTCCATCGACACCTTCCTAACCTGCCTGCGCAGTACAGCATATATGTATTCGACTACGGCGCGCCAACGGGATTCAGACTTGCACTACCGGTAAAGCACCCCGGGAAGATCCAAGCCATCATTAGCCAAAACGGCAATGCCTACGATGAAGGCCTCGGCACGTTCTGGGATCCTATCAAGACATTGTGGGCATCCGGGAACGCTACCTCCGCCCGCGATCCTCTCGGCCCTATCGTCGAAATTGCGGCCACAAAGAGCCAGTACTTTGGCGGCACTGTCGACGCCTCCGCCATCGCTTCAGAGTCTTACTCCTTGGACCAGTATCTCCTCGACCGTCCGGGGCATAAGGAGATTCAGCTGGACATATTGTATGACTATGGGACGAATCCACCGCTGTATCCTAGCTGGCAGAAGTGGATGAGGGATAGTCAGGTCCCGGTACTGGCAGTCTGGGGCAAGAATGATCCCATATTTGTATATCCCGGAGCGGAAGCGTTCAAACAGGATTCGTGTTGGTTTGGATTCCCAACACGTGATTTATCATGTGCCCGACACGCTAGCCCATGTACGGACTAGCTTACTCTGGTTTCACTCCCCTCTGTATATAAACATAGCTTCCCCCACACATAGAACAGTATTAATACGATCATCTTTCTTCAGTTCTACAATTCGCCGAATAGTGAGGTGCATTTGCTTGATGGGAGTCACTTCATTGTTGAAAGTCATGTCGCCGAGATAGGAGCACTCATGATCAGTTTTCTTAAGAGACACGGAATCTAAGAACGGATATATGGGACAAATGGAAAAGGGCCTGTTGAGAGAAAGAGAGAGAGAGAGAGAGAGAGAGAGAGAGAGAGAGAGAAGGAAGAGAAATAGTAGTAGCAGTAATAAAGCGCGACCAAAGAATTATTATAATGTTATGAACTTGGTGTTTTGATGGGAAGATGGAACGATTTTAATCATTCGTATACTACTCTGCTAAGCACGCGAAATCGCAGCATACTACGCCTTCGCCGCCTTCCTACTCTCAGTGTACTTTTCCAATCCCACATATCCATTAATCCAATCCAGAACAACCTCATGCCACATCAACCCATTCTCAGGTTTCAATACCCAATGGTTCTCATCAGGAAAGGTCAGAAATTGGCTCTCCACACCTCTCATCTGTAACACATTGAAAGCAGCCAACCCCTCACTAATCGTTAATCTATAATCCAACTCACTATGGACAATCAAATGCGGTGTCGCCCAATGTTGAGTGAATCCCGATGGATCCCACTTCGCCCAGCCCTCAGCATTTTTCCAAAGCGGGCCTTGAAGGTCGTGGAAGGGGAAGTATAGTTCTTCAGAAGCCATTTGGCCGGTCATGCTAAAGACACCGTCATGGGTTACTAGGGCTTTGAATTGGCGGCCTAGAGGGTGGCCTTGGATCCAGTTCATCATGTAACCGCCATAGGAAGCTCCCAAGCCGACGGATCGTGCAGTGTCAACGTATGCGAGGTTTTGTTTGATCCAGTCAAATCCAAGGACGAGATCGTTGTATGGTAGGCCGCCCCATTCTCCCTGAATTGCGTCGACAAACACTTGTCCGTAACCAGTTGAGCCGGTCGGATTTGGGCAGATAACGACGTAGCCCTGCTCTGCGAACACTAGCGGATTCCCTAAAAGGATCGACGCGATTAGCATCATTCTTCATGGATGGGTGTAAGTAATATATAAGATGATACTTAAGATAGGTCCGTAAGACAATCTCTACGTAGTCACTCAAGAGGGTTAGATTAAGAAGAAAACTAGTTACTCACTACGCGAGTGTTAGCAAATCATTGGAATAGTGTTCATGGTAGGGTTTCTATACCAGCGTGTACTCCAGCCGTCTGTCCAGGCCCCCTGCGGACCACCATGGATGAGGTAGGCGAGCGGATACTTCTTGAGGGATGAAAAATTGCTAGGTTTGACGACCCAGGCGTGAATTAATGTGTCCGGGGCTGCACCAGGCCAATGGATTTCGTTAATTTGTCGGCGGGAGAGGCCGAACATAGATCCAGAGCGTGTGTTCGAGGAAATATATTGCGTTGTAAGATGATCCGGTATGGAATCGAATGGTCGGTCGTCATTCGCTAGGGTGTAGACGTCCGTCTGGTTAGACCGCTTGCTAATGGGAACAAGGGAGTACAGACTGTTCTCAATAAAGCTGGTAGAGGTCACGAAGATGTCGCCATTCTTGAGCACTTGAGCTGCGGTGATAGTTCCTCCCTTGACAAGCAATGACGGTAGGCGTTGCTTTCCATCTGGGGACTTAGGGGGTCCAGCTCGATAAAGGTTCCCACGTCCATTTTCTTCCGCGGTGAAGTACAACTGCCAGTCGTCCGGACTCCAAGCTATCGATTGGGGGCTCCTGTCCCACTTGCCCCTTCCATCTTGAGAAGCGAAGATACTACTCAGCTGTGATGGCTGTTTATAATCACGGATGATGAAAGGTTGGTTCTTATCCGATTCGTAGCCGTCGGTTTTCATCGACAGGAAAGCAATCATCTTGCCAGAGTTGGACCAAGTAGGGCTGGTACTGGCACCATCAAAGCCTTTAATCGAAGTTTTCTCGATCTTCGGGACACGGGTCAAGTGTAGTTCGTCCCAGAATTTTTCGGATGCCGAGATATAGAGATTGCTCTTCGTGTGCGCAGCTGGGTTGAGGCACGGATCCTTCGCAGTGAACACTAGCCCATACTTTGAGATGTCGAAATGATCTTTTCCACCGAATGGATCGATCGGGCTTTCTAGGTTCGTGCCCTTTAATGCGTTTTCCAATCCGTGCTTCAGTTCAAAAGTTCGGGAGCCATTCTTCTTCTGCTGATATAACTTGCCTAACCATATCGCATTACGTGTTTCCGTGACGTAATGGTCCCAGTGACGGACAAAGCCCGATTTGTAAATCTTGCCCGAGGAAGGTGGCTTTTCTGCCTTTTCAGGGTTGTACAGTGAGCCGTCGTGCTTTGCTTTACCGGACACGGCGAGAGCGAACTCGCCATTACCTAGAGCATGAATCTTAAGATCGCCTACTGGGCCTTCGATGGAGCCAGCGGTGTATTTGCTTGAAGGATATCAGTGCTCGAATGTCCCTATTCCCGTAAGATGGAATGTACCTGCTCTCAAAGCGGTCTGCTTTGCCAACAACTACACTTGTAGTTCCATCCTATTGGACTGCAACAACAGAATAATGTCATCGTCTAGCCACGTAGGATCGCTAGCAGACTTTTCGTCGGTAACGAGGCTTGTCTGCTGGCTCGCGACATCTAATAACCGGATCTCGGACCTTTTTGTATGTTCCGAGAAGCTATACGTCGAGACACTATAGAGCACCTTTGAGGCATCTGTGTTTGGGACACCTTCCGATCGGCGAGGTGCTTCAAGCAGCACCTCCGGCGTTAACTTTGACGCTCTGATAGTCATGCCGGATAGGAGAAGGGAGAAGATGACGCCTATATGAGGTCAGCATACTTTCTTTACCACTTTTGGGGGGGTCGTGCTGAGATTGAAGTAGCAACAAGGAAAGAGCCAAAATTGTGAGAGAAGCCAATACGCATTGCCAACTGGTGGGGCGGTGCTATTAACGCATGTACAATGCTTTGCAATCGATCCACAAACATGAATATCCACATGTTCCCGTGTTGACAAGAGTTTCGTGGGCCATCATAGATCTAGACTCGGGAATCTTGAAAATGTCGAATTGAGTTGTAGAGATGATTTTGGAATCCACAAGAACGGGAGAGATGCATGGTTCCCAAAACCTCCCTGCTTCGTTTGCAAGTATCATGAAAAAAAACTCGCCGATATCAACTGTATGGGGCATAGCACAGGTGATTCAAAACAACAGGTTCTCCGTCTTTCGAATTATACTGTGAAAGATCCAAGTACCAGGTCATCGTTGAAGCTCGTCAACGGACCTATTACGACTAGTTGGCGGCATGAATGAAAGATGAAGGTAAACTTACCGACAAAGCTAATCTTCAACACAGGAAGCACAGGTAATTGATGTGTTTTGACGTGAAGTTCGTAGGGTACAGAAGGGTCGGGCAGGAGCACATGTGCTGAAGAGGTTGGCAAGCTGGATGTGGTTGGTCGACCCCTCACGCCAACTGCCCCACCACTAGCGTCAGCACTTGTGTCATCGTTCACTAGAGTTTGCACAGCCCCTCAACCGTACCATGTTTCTTTTGGCTTACGTTTGAATAGCCTACGAGCAAGAAAGGACTCAAATATCTTTCGTTTCGGGTTTAAGATCAGGATATAATATTTGCAGTTTTAAAATTTACCAAAAATCAGTCCAAGGGACATTAAGTCCTGTGGCGCAGTGGTAGCGCGTTGCTCTTATATCTGCCGGTCACTTGACTGGCACATATGCATTGTCATGCAAATGTCGTGGGTTCGAGTGCGTATATGCCCTAGAGATTTTCGTTTGATTTTCGTTTCTAATATTCCATAGACCCCACCAGGACTACGTTCATCGTTCTTTTTGCCACTTCACTTGTATAGTGCCCAGTCTCCTTCTCTAGATCCCGGGTGGGTATTAGTGTGTAGGAGCGTGAGAGTGGCTCATATAATCTCTTTCTAAATTATTTAGTAGTGAGTGGCTTCTTTGAGGAGTCCTTAGTAACACTACAGTTTTTGCCTCGATACCATGTATTAATATCAATCACGGCATGCTTATGCAGAGCCAAAGCCGCTCAATAATGCAGTTGGTTTATTGCTGAGTATTTTTTCTCCGGTCACTAGATGCTACAATTGTTTTCTGAGTATTTTTTCTCCGGTCACTAGATGCTACAATTGTTTTACAAATGCGATGCGATGCGATGCTGTATGTACTTCAAGCTGCCACTTCCCCACCCCCTAGCACTGATGCTACAAGGTCACGGCCTCGTAGTCGGACCACAATAAGTCTTCCTCAATGCATGCTCCTCCTCCCGCACACTCTTCTCAATCTTATTCCTTAATATCTCTATTTGCTTTTCATACTCCCACCTTGGCGTATGCGCCCCCCTCATGCCAATAAACCTTGCAAACATCCTCATTTTGACCTTTAGCCTCTCTAGCTCACTCAGCCGACAGTTCTCCGGCAATGCCGGATCCTTGTCCAAGAAGGGCTGATTCCAGTCCATTGTTTTCGGGTACTGCTGTGTTAGGGCTGTTGGTGTGACTTGGCTGTAGTAGTTGGCGAGGGCGTCGAGTTGCTCTTCGGTGAGTAGGAAGAGGGAGAGCATTGTATGAGGGAAGTCGGGGGCGGGTTTTCCGGTGATTACATGAACTATTGGCGCGATTGTGAGGCGCATTTGTGAGATTTTGAGTGCCAGTGCGGGACTACGGTCTGACAATACTATCTTTGCTGCCCGTCGTGCTACAATACGAGACTTTGGCATATTTGCCTTGCTAATGCCGTTCGTTTCGCTCATGCGTCGGGTATGCATGTAGTTGTTTTGAGGTGGCGTTCCCCTGTTGGTGGAATCTTGCTGACAGAAGTGCTAGCGAAGTTTGCTGCGGGAGTGTACGATGGGAAGCCGGGAATATGCAGCAAAGTGCAGGGCTGAGGACCACCGGGAGTATATAAAGGACACACGACCGACAAAGCGGGTGTCAGAAGAATGGGTATTGTTGGAGCTTTGCTCTTTGTTACACGCATAAGACATTCTGTGCTGACTCTCGTGAAAGCACAGATTCTTTGTCTTGGTTCAACATGCGCCTATTGTTTCCTCGCAGATGGAAGAATCTTCTACACAATGTTGGCTCTTCCATAAAGGTCATGTGAAAGATGCAGAGATTCATCGACCTGTTGAGAACGTGCTAGCGTGCTGGGTATGATGCTACGATGTGCTGGCGGACCTTTCACAATCCGACTGCAGTCACGTAGAACTGTTTCACACCTGCCTGATTGGAGACCGGCAAGTCGAAGTGATGTTTGAAACTGTAGCTGACTGTTCTTGACTAAAGCATTCTCGTTATGTTAGTGGTGGTAACGAGCCATAGGTTTAAGCGTCAAGGATTCCCTCCAGAGACACGTCGTCTTCAGCGCCGCCGATGGTCTCAGTCTTCCAAAATTTGCTCAGATGTCTCGCACCGCTGCGAAAAGGTTAGTTTATTTATAAAGATTTTCAAAGACATCCTACCTGTCGCATAGAATGGTGACAATACGATGCCCAGGGCCAAGCATCTTCGCGAGCCTCATAGCAGCCACGCCTACAATGGGTCAGTACATCCAGTTATCGGAGGCTCTACAAAACTCACAATTCACAGCACTGGAGCTACCAACGAAGATTCCGTCATGTTCGACCAACCAGCGCGCCATACCGACCGCTTGATCGTCGTTCACCCTAATAGCATCATCGATCAGCTCTCGGCCGATATCGAAATTGTGAGTTACGCGATTGATGCCGATACCTTCAATAATCGTGTCGACCTGATGCCGGCGGCGTGTTCCCTCTCTTTCTTTTGGATCAAACATGACTCCGTACTTTACACGGTTGAACAAGCCGCTGCCTGGAGGATCAGCGAGAACAACCTTCAAATCAGGTAGTTTCGACTTTAAGTATAGAGCAACGCCCGAGATGGTTCCGCCAGTACCGGCGCCGCTCACGAAAGCATCCAGAAAGCCGCCAGTTTGCTCGTAGATCTCAGGTCCGGTGCCGGTGAAGTGCGCACGCCAATTCGCCTCAGTTTCGAACTGATCTGCGAAAAGCCCTCGTCCAGGCTTATCCGGGTTTGAGGTGTGCTCTGCAGCTCTTGTACGGGCAAGGTTAACAAACTGGTTCTGGTCCACGATCGGCGCAGGTCGCACTCTTTCTACTTCTGCACCGAGCTTCAATAGGAGATCAGACTTTTCGATTGCCATGTCGTTTGGCATGCATCTACCACTTGTCAGCAAATTCTCATGTTCATCACGCAAACGACTCACATGTGCGCTTTGTATCCTCTCGCTCTGCATATTGCGGCTAATGATATACCTGTGCTTCCGACTGTGCCTTCGTATATGGTGTCACCGGAGTGTGGGACGAGAAGCCCTTTTCCTTCAGCCTATAGCAGTGAAATTAGTTACATGCATTAAGGATCAGAGCTTTGCACTGTGATCTTGCCATACCACATCGATGATGTTAAGGGCCACTCGGTCTTTGGGGCTGTTGCCTGCTCCATTGAGAAACTAAATCCCCTACGTCAGCAAATTCCTGATTACAGATTGACCTTGTTGACCTTACCTCCGCTTTCGCAAGTATCTCGCATCCTGTATAGTCTGAAAGTGACTTGATTTTGATGAGGGGCGTGTCGCCTATGCATCCTTCCACGCCCTCCTTGATCGTGTCTGTCCCTGTTCCGAACGAACTTTCAAGTTCTAGCAAACTCTTCTTTAAAGTGTCCAGATCATCAATCCTGGCAAACTTGGATATCAGCTTTTGCTGTTGCTTGAGGAGGCGGTTCGAGCTTGCATCTTCTGAGACTTGATGCGAAGCTTGCTTGTTGTAGGCCGCGGTCAATGCTACGCCGAGGATGAAAGCGCCAAGTACATAATATCTGCATTGCTCGGGCATGACTGCATGTCAAAGTTCAAGCACGATGGCGAAGGACGCGGACATAGGTTGGAGAATGGAGCTTGGACGATGCTTGGCAATAAACGACCCGCAAAGCTCACCACGTGCTTCCGCGAACCGCTTGTTCTCCCACCGTCGCGATCTGATGCTGAATGTCCTCTCAGGCGTCAATGGATTCGCCGCTTGTCACGCAACTCTTCCGCCAACTATTCTCACACCGTGCGTCGCAATGCCTTGCCCGTGGAGCTCGACCAGCCCTTGCAGCTGCCCGCCCACCACTAATACAACGTCGGGGGAAAGCCACACGACTAGGTGAGGGGGACACGAAGAGGGAGAGCAGATGGACACCCAGAAAGAATGCTTTCCCGCATGAGAGGACAGAGGAGTTTGAAAGATACCCAACGGTCACGGCGGACATGCTGCGGAGTAGGAGAGAGAGGCCGCGGAGAGTCAAGATGCTCCTGCGCGACTTTATAGAAGGTCAGAAGCTCTTTATTCCTCTAGAATAGTAGGGTGGGTAGAAGCTTACAATCATACAGACAGCCTATACAACCCAAACTACGGCTACTTCTCCAAACAAGTCGTCATCTTCTCTCCCGGCGACCCCTTCAATTTCAATGCCCTCTCCTCTGAACACGCCTTCTTCCAGCAACTCCGCCACCGCTACACCGCGTTCGAAGATGCACTCGACTATCAAGAACCCAACGATCTGCGCCAGCTCTGGCACACTCCCACTGAGCTCTTCTCCCCATACTACGGTGAAGCTATTGCCCGCTACCTCGTCGAGGACTACAAGTACAACTTCTACCCTTACCATGACTTGAACATATATGAGATGGGCGCAGGCAACGGCACCATGATGCTAAACATATTGGATTTTATAAGGGATGGGCATCCAGAGGTTTATGAGCGAACAAAGTATAAGGTCATTGAGATTTCGTCTCAGTTGGCGGATTTACAGCAAAAAGGATTGGGATACTCGGCGTATGCTCGCGGACACTCAGATAAAGTGGAAATCGTCAACCGGAGTATATTCGACTGGAACACGTATGTGAGCTCGCCGTGCTACTTCCTCGCCTTGGAAGTATTTGACAACTTCGCCCACGACGCACTAAAATACGACTTCGAAACCGGGGCGCCGTACCAATCCCACGTCGTCATCGATCCGCGCGGCGAACTCTTCGAATACTATTCCCGCACGCTCGATCCCGTCGCCTTGCAATTCCTCGAACGCCGACACGCATCGTGCAAATCGTACCCACACCCCTTGAACGGCTCAAGGGTCATGCAGAACTTGAGGAGTCTGGTCCCATGGAGGTCGAATTTGAGCACACCGGAGTATATACCGACGAGACTGATGCAGTTCTTCTACATGTTATATGAGAAGTTTCCGAATCATAAACTAATTAGTAGTGATTTCCACAAGTTGGGGGAGACAGTGGAAGGGTTGAATGCGCCAGTTGTACAGACGAGGTATAAAAGGCAGATGATTCCTGTTACTACGCCTCTTGTAAGTCTCCCAAATTTGCCCGTGGCTCGTACTCCCTAAACTGCCCGCTGCGTGCTCTATGTACTCTCGCTAACGATTGACTAGGTCCACCAAGGCTACTTCGACATCCTTTTCCCCACAGACTTTGAAGTTATGGAGCCCATGTATACAGCGATAACAGGACGCTTCGCGCGCACATACCTACATGAAGACTTCATGGCCGGTAGAGCGAATATCGCAGAGACGAGTACAAAGAATGGGGATAATCCGCTATTGAGCTGGTATAAGAACGCGAGTGTTATGATTACCTTGTAGATACGCTTCACTCGAGTTAAAGGAAGCCTGTAGTGTTACAACGATCCTCGGGGATATCTACTCTGGCTCCTGCTGCTGCCACCTCTGCCTAATAGCCTCGACATCAATTTCACAAACCTCCGCATGCTTCAGTACCGCATGCGCCTTCTTGACAACAGGCACATCAATCATCTTTCCGTCTAGTGTCCACGCCCCTCGTCCTGCCTTACTAGCTTTTTGATCTGCCATGACTACTCTCGCCGCCCACTCAACCTCCTTCTCCCTTGGGCTAAACGATTTATGACACACCGCGATCTGACTTGGATGTATGCACTGTTTGCCATTGAAACCCATGCCCTTGCCGTTTAGGCATTCTTCTTCGAGCGTTTTGAGGCCATCATCACCTTTGTAGGATGTACAGACGAGATCGATGGTTGAAGGAAGAAGAGCGGCGCGGGCTGCTGTCGCGATGGCAGATCTTGCATATAGAAACTCAATCAAGGAGGGCGTCCGCGTCAAGCTCATGTCCTTTGCAAAGTCCTCAGCCGCAAAGACGAGGCCGCTCAAGTACGGACTCGCTTTGCATATTTCACCGAGGTTCTGGATCGCCTTCGCACTCTCAATCAACGCGATAATCCGCACGGGCTCTCTGCTTCCTTGCCCCGAGCTTGGATGGCGTTCTGGCGCCAGATGCCGAATTACATCTGTAACAAAATGCAGATCTGCCGCGCTCTCAGTCTTGGGTAGCATGATGGCGTCTAGGTATTGGCCCTTCAAAACCTCTGTAAGATCACCGAGCGCCAGGCTGGTGTCTACGCTATTGATCCGTACACACATCTCCTTGATGCCCGAAGGCCGCTGTTTATCTAGAATAGTGCGGAGGTTGGAACGTGCTTCGCTCTTCATGTGTGGTGCAACGCTATCTTCGAGGTCGTAGGTTACATTATCGGCGTGCATCGCGAAGGACTTCTCTAGCATTTTCTTCGAAGAACTGGGGACTGCGTTGTGTTAGCGATCTCGATTGCTATGACCTCAAGCAGCCGATTGATGGCGCTTGGGATAGGAAGTAGGCAGGGCAAAGTACCGTACATGCACGCCCTCCGGATAATTGGGGCTGCCATCTTGATCACCAGTTGTCAAATCTCAAATGTCCAAGTATAAGAGCGAAACGAAGTATATCAATAGCAATTGCGGGATAGCCGTACCTCCATATAGCCGATGACGCGCGGGGACCCATAGCTCCCGCCCGAGTCCAAGATGCCGACTCGCCGACGCGTCCCTGACATGCCACGTGAAGCTAACGTCCATGGCGTTTCCAGGTTAGATATCTCGTCGAGCAAATGATTTACAGCTTCACGACATCCACTACACATCATGGAAACCGCGCAGCAGACACCCACCCCCGGTTCGCTAAGCTGGAGACTCAGCAGCCATCCTATCACATTGATTACCTTCCTCTTCTTTAGAATATGTACGTACTACCCATTGATTGACGCACCACGACAACTCCCAACTTAGCCTCTACCCCCAATACCTACTAATTGTATCCACAGCGTCCCTACTAGTCTACCTCCTCGGCCTTCGTCTCCTGACCTCCAACTTCGTCCTCATATTCATCATCACCATCCTCCTCCTCGCCATCGACTTTTATTACCTCAAGAACATTGCTGGGCGCCGCCTGGTCGGGCTACGCTGGTGGAACGAAGTCGACGCCAACACTGGAGACGGGCGATGGGTGTTTGAGAGCGCAGATCCAGAGACAAGGGAGATTAATGCGACGGACAAGAGGTTCTTTTGGCTGGCACTTTATGCGCAACCGGTATTGTGGGTGGTGCTCGCAGTTGTCGCGTTGGTGAGCTTGGAATTCATTTGGCTGACATTAGTTGGTGAGTTCGTCTCTATTTCTTTGACACTTGAGCAGAGAAGCGGACAAGAGAAAAGGTCATGGGATTGATTTCATCGAGACTAGGGTCTGGTGGGAAATGGGAGCTAAGAGTCCATGCAGTCATCGCCCTCGTCCTCACCATCACGAATACGCTCGCCTTCTCGAGATGCGATAAGTTTAGCCAAGCAACCGGCTTTGCGTCGAACGCTATGTACGGATCTGGGCTTGCCAGGAACCTTGCAGGTGGCATGATTGGCAGCTGGTTCAGACGATAAGCCACGAATGCGATAGATGTTGCTTATCTTATTTCAAATCTAAGACTGAGAAACAGGAAGGTATCAAGTGAAAGAGTAGGCACAGGCTCGGTAGCATGAAGGCCTGTTCTGTAAGAATTATACCCAGTATTAATCTATAGAAAGGATTCCGATTCAATACCCTCTCTTGCGGTTGACCTCATTGACCAGTGTCCCCCCGCTCTTTTCCCTCTTTATATTCTCAATCAGCACTTGGAATGCCCGATCCGCGTATACATCTGATGACCCACTGACATGAGGGGTGATTAGGACATTTGGTGCGTTCCAGAGTGGATCATCTGCTGGCAATGGTTCACAGTCCGTAACATCGAGCGCTGCTCCGCTAATCTGACCCTTCTCCAGCGCAGTTATCAAAGCTTCTTGGTCGATGCATTGCCCTCGTGCGATGTTGGCGACATATGTGCCTGCACGCCTAGACTTACTCTTGTGTAGGAGCTCAAACTCGTCAGTTGATAGAAAGTGGGTTGTGACTTCCCTGCGCTGCGAGTTAGTCATTTGTTTGGGGTGCCTATAGTTCAGGATACTTGCGTCAAAGGCACAGCAACTACCAAGAGGTCAATTTCTTGCTTCAGGAACTCATGTACGTCTTCTTTGCGTGTCCCGCTATACCAAGCACTAGGGAATATGCCATCTGGATCGCCCGTTCCCGGTACGATGTAGCCGCGATCTTTCTTCGATTCTGGAGTATTCCGGGGTGAGGCTGTGTAAGCGATCACATCCATGCCCATGGCTTTAGCTACGCGGGCCACTGCATTTGATACAAGTTAGCTAGACGCTCTTTAGGTATTCTAAACGAGGAAATAAAAAATCTTAGAAGACGTTTGGGTGATCAAGGATGCATCGGGGTTTTGAAGATATGGGGCACCTTGAGCGTACATTGCTTGGGCGATTTAGGCTGCCGAAGGGCGTGGGTGAAGGATTTGATGGTATCCGCATAGACGCAGGAGCCTGCAGTGTGCGAGTTGCGCTATTCTTCGTATCCGTAGCTTCGACTGCGGCGTTGAAGGCCTTGTCGTAGTCTAGGTTGTGTGGTCCGAAATTTGTTGATGAGGATTGCACATGCAGTTGCAGGACCGATAATTGGCATCCGGGACAATGGCGGGGACTTTCCACGACATACCCTGGAATGACGAAACAGGAGGAAGCTTACCTTGCCGTCCAATACTCCCATATCCCAGAATCCCAACTCTCTTCCCCACACGATCACTCACCTGCATACCCGCCCCTTGCTTCCACTCTTTCTTCTTCTGCAACTCCCAAAGATTTACATAATTGTGACTCTGCACCAGATCCATCATGATGACCCATTCCGCGATCTGCGGTCCGTGAACCCCGTTCGCTGAGCACAGTGGAATCTTGGAATCCGTGTAGATTGGGTGTTTGGCGACATGGTTGGTCCCGGCGGAGAAGAATTGGATGACTTTGACGTTTGGGATGCATGAGGGAGACGGTGGAAGCCAGAAGAGGGTTGCCAGGTAGGAGGCGCGTTTCATCACGTCTGAATACTTGTGAGCTTTATTGCTTGCGTGTATGAGTGTAGGGGATGCATGATGAGAAGGTAAGACATTGTGGGCATGTTGTTGGGTAACACCCAGAACCATAGCCTCGGAATCATATGAAAGCAAAGACATACCTTCAGGTACATCAATCGCAGCAACCTTGCCATTCTCATACTTCGAATGGAAGTAATGCACGTCTACATTCTTGAACTCTTTCTTCAATTCCTCAATTCCTTTCTTCGCTCTCTCCTCAGGCCAGGGCAAGGTACAGAGTACTATTTCCTTCTCTTTCGACGCTTCTCTAGATGGAAAATTTTGTCCGCCACCCATCGCTACCATTCTCGCAGCTCTTCAAGCCAGGCGGGTAAGCTATCAATTAATTGAATTATTTACGATATGTGTAGAAGCTGTTACGAAGTCTACGGATTAGGGAGTGATGTTCGTGGTTGCGAACGGATCACTGAGCCTGGATGGCGGGGCAGGTGGGGTTATTGGTGCATTCTGTCCTTTTTTGACGTGCTTTCCTTATCTCCATGCGCATAACACTTGTGTATCCGATCCACATATGCTATACCACTTACTGTACTTGTCCAGAGGGTGAGAAAGAGCCAAGGGGGCGTTTTGAAGCGGCGCGTTCGTATTGTAACTCTGATTAGTAGATGGGCGCTTACTGCTGCATTCCGGGATGCCCGATTCGCTCCAGCAAGCGTTCAAGATAAAGAGTGTAGTAAAAGCAGACCAAGATTTATGTCGCATCTCCAAGCACGAGCTATCAGAAAGCAACTAGAAGGGCGGCCTCGGCGCTAGAAAGACTTGATATTTGTGACGTTCATAATCTCATCCCTGCTATCACTATACAAGTTGGTTTGCTAGGAGAAGCTTCTACGGGAACGTTGTTTCTTGCCTTGGCAGTTGCTGCTGGCTATTCGCAATAGGTAGTTGAAGTGGAAGAGGGGCTAAGAAGAGGCTGGCTCATTCATCTACAGGAATAATGGTCATGCAACGAATAATAAACGGCGTCAACATTTCGACTTCAAAGGGAAAAGCTAGGCAATAAAAAAAAAGCAGTATCTCATGACGCCCAGTTTAACCGCGTACAATATCAACAACGCCTGTATCTCCATTTATCCGTGTACTGTGTTGATGTCGATCGTGCTATGCAGATGAGGGATACAGAGAAATCTTACAGGTGGAAATGAAGCAACTACCGATAGCAGTCAAGCTTCCTAAAATCTTATGAATTCGCTTCGCCCTGAAATTGTCCGGCTTTTGGGTGAAGATATGCAGAAGGAAAGAGCAACAGATGCTAGACGCAAACCATGTGGATAATTAGCAGCGGCTTGGTCCGGAAGCCGAATTTAGCTCCTGAACGCAATGAGCAATTTACCCACTCGTTATGGGGTGCTGATATTCACATCTTCCCTGTGAATAAGACTCTAGCGAACCGTTCCGAGAAAGTCCGGTAGCCCAAAGCCATGTTTCACATCCGTGTCGCGTGCAGACAGGCCTTTTGACGGACCGGTACCCGCCCAGTAGAAATAGCTCAACATCATCAGTAGATCAAATTTCGCTTCCCCATCTCATCCCCCAGGAACCGCAACATCAATTTTCTCCTCTTCAAGAACCGTGAACCGAGCCGTGGCAGCCGTTCGCATCTTATGCCGCGCCATGACCATCTTACCCATGTCCACCTCTCTGATTCCAGTTCGCTTCGCGGCCTAAATTGCTGTTCCTGGAAGCTTTTCCGAGTATATGTTCAGGCCAGTTTCCTTAACGCCAGACAGCTATACCATTAAAGGTAGGGTTCCGAACTAAAATTACCCACACGTGCTAGGGCCAGGAGTGCTGTCTCCATTCATCTATTACTCCGCGCTGTTAACGATGTTCTGGAAAAATGGGGCCTTCGAGAAGGATGCACTTGGCGTGGCGTGTGCAGCAATACCAAGCACACGGGTGTATGAAGCGGATGAAGAGACTTTGAAGTGACCTGATCGCTCGAACAAAAGGACAGAATTCGCATTGATGACTCCGGTAGCACTGCTGCTGGGAGGTACAGCCCTGTCTCACTAACTTGGCATTAGATCCAGTGAGCATAATTGTCTAGCACGGTAGAGTATTCGTTCATTGGTCTGATACTGGGGCAGGACAGGGCGTATGTAATGCTGATGAGACGTCACATTGACGAATCGCTCCCGAAGTTCGCTTGTCAGGCACCCGCAGCTTTGCTGACGGACAAGGGCTTTACGAGCTGATAAAGGAGAATTAGGTTTGCTTCCCATTGCCACGTTTCGCCGGGCTCTTCTTGCTCGTTCTCTTTCTTGGGTCTTGTGTTCCTGCCCTGCCAAGATCGCCATATAATTTCTATTCACCCAAACGACGCGCCCCTGCGCACCCCGGCTGTGAATTAGCGTAGTCTGAAAGCGACATTGGACGTCCCATATTTTCTGTGTTAATGGGATTTCGTGCATGTAAGCGATTTTCGGCGGTGAAGAAGCGAGCGAAAACGGTCGGTGGTATTGAGCCTTTTTGGCCAATTATTTGAATGAATTATATAGTGATGAATGATAATAGAGACTTTGAAGCGGTGAGGCTTCGTCTCCTATCTGATAACAGGAGCTAGCATTGAGGCCCTGGCTTTATGCAAGGCACTGGTCCTAGACATCGTCGGATGTGTCTTTTGAAAGGGCCGAAGCCTTCTACAGTGCAGCGATGAACATATGACCAAGCACTTGGTTCCTTGAAGTTGGAGTAATGGTGAACCGTATGCCTCTATAAAAGCGCTAGAAGGCGCAAGCGAATGTTAGCAGAGCCAATTCTTAATATCGAAGTGAAAGTTGACCGAAAGTTGAGTGTCAAATATCTGGCGCAGACAGTTGTCCGGAAATATCGTCTAATGAGATCGCCGTCGAATTATGTCGGTGCAGAGGTTTCTGTGTGAGTCGTAGGGGGCCTGTAACAGTGGAGACCACTTCATCAAAGCTGGTCTGTGTCGACCAGTCTAGACATCTCTGGAAGATTTCTCTTCCCCGGCCGCACCTATGCTGAGTGTACATATGAGGATCGCGACTTTGGTCAGGAGAGTGAAACAGTGGATGCGATGATTCGCGTGCGGCAAAATGCGTGCGCATAACCCACGGTTAAACCCAGGGCAGAAGACAATGCCTAGTGGACCTTGGTGGTACTATTCGCTTGATATGTCAAATTGAACGTCGTTTCGCGTGAAAAAGTGGCATTTGTATTATCAATGCTCATATCTTATCTTCGAAGTCCAGGGGGTGCAAACCAAGTCCACCTCTTGCATGCGATGACCTAGGGTCCCATTCTACCTGAGTCGTTGCTCGAGACTGCGGTCGTGGAGTCGAGAAGCTCAAGGTGGGACTTCGATACTCTCGCTGGGTTTCTTTGGAGAAGTAGTCGGGTGTGTCTGATCGAAAATTGGCATAGCTGGCAATTCCGGGAGCGGTGAGAGCGCTTGGAGGTGATTGTGGCTCGAATTTCTTCAACTCGTATTGTTGTGGGTTCTCGGTATGGTGTTTTGCGTCCAGCGATACGAATTCACGGTTCTTGCTGAACTTGCCCCTGAAGAATTCCCACCACCCGGTCAACATGCTCCATCGAACAAGCAGCAGGAAGCATTGGATACCAGCAATCTTTTTGAAGCGTTAGTGGGTTAAGCAAGCGCATGAGGGTTGGGAACTTACAGAGAGCATCATCAAGATGGCAATGACCGTCGACTCATCGACGGCGAGTTGTTGGCCGAGGGGCAAACATGGCTCCGGCTTTGTGGGGTTCTTGATAAGGCAAAGCAAATATGGCATGAGATTGTCCACGTTCTTCTGGGCTTTGGTTGTGAGGGAATTTAACCAGATAAAGACAACTGAGAAGAAGATTACGTCGACCAGGATGAAGACAACGATAGTGATGCCTCTCCATTGAAGCCAGAGAACTTTGCGGACACGTCGGTAAACAGCTCGTGCAGACCGATTTCGCACACTCGTTGTGTAAGAGGGCAGGCCCGCACTACTTTGCGTCTCGGTCTTTTCGTCGCTCATCATGTTCTGAAGGTAGACCTTGATACAATACACGAAACTGGAAATTCATGTCAGTGATGTACTTCATTATACAGCTCACCGGACTTACGTTGCGATTTGTATGACCATAGCTGCTCCAGCGATGGCCAGTAAGGGACCCCAGAAATCCTTCATCGAGTGCGCAGCGTTGACGTGGCAAACATCTCCAAATCGAAATGACACTCCGGTGATCGTAATTGTTATCGTAAAAAAGGTAGCAGCGACCGACCAACCCAGACCTTGCGCCCAGTAAAAGAACTTCTTTCCCGGAGTCACATCCCAACAAATCTGAAGGTGCATGGATAGAGCCCGGATAAGAACTACACTGCCGTTAGAATATAAGCACATATAGTTGTTGGGATGAACCCACTCCACACTGCCATTGACAAGCCCCCAGAAATGAGGAAGGCACCCGAAAAGGCGCATGTCAGGCTCGAGTACATATCGTGCGGGGTAATCTCGTCGTAGCATTGCTCTGGTTTCGCCCCGAAAGGGATCACAAAGCCAAGCTGTTAGATTAGCTAACGTAGATAGAATGAGTGATGATAGCCACGTACCGCCATAAAGATAGCCGCAATAATCAGACAGTAGCTTAGATAGTGCCGTCGGGTTTTCTCGGCCGGTAACACGACGAAGGATATCAAAAGAAAGGACAAACAGATCAGGCCAGCTACGTTGAGAGCTTCGGCCACGCGGTACCATGTATTGAACTCTTGGAAGCAATCAGAAAGTGCTCTCAGATGTCTCACTATGTCTAAACTTACCAGGAGGATAGAGGTAATCTGTCATTGGGCACGGTAGACAGCAGTAAAGGCCCTTCTTGATCTGTTCGACGGGTGCGCAAAACCTTCCGTCAACGACTATGGTTGTTAGCGATGAAATAGATTTGATGTGGAGTACGTACAGCCGTCCAAACCGAACTTTGACCTTTCGTAGAATGGTGCAGGGCAAGCCCCCCGAAGCGGTGATGATAGTGTTGTGTTTGCCATATTCTTACACACCGAGTGCGTTATGTGTCGCGAACCCAATCAGAATGTATTAGATGTGCGCAACATGGAAGCCAGTCCTACGATATCCCCACTCCGGTCTGAGGTGGAGTACACGGTGGACTCCAGGTCGATTCGGCGCCAATGTTTCTGGATCAAAGAAGGAGTAGATATGTCCGCATAGAATAGATGTCACCAAGGCAATGCTAATGATGCCAGACTATACGGAAAGTGAAACCACGGAACGCGCGAAGGAGGTCTTGGGTCTAAAGGAGTGTCGCAGAGGGAAACGGGAAGGTGGAGTAACGATGCCGTCGTTAGTCCAAACGTGGGGCGTGTGTAAAGTACTCGGAAGGAGACGAGTAAGGTTTATAGTCGGAATTAGAGGCAGACAAGGCGACCAAGGCGAGTGAATAACGAGGGATGGGCTGTTGTGTAAATGTAGGAAAAGCCGTTGCGGCACAGAAGCGCAACGGCAAAAAAGTCCAGGAGGCCGGCCTGGCTCTTGAATGCGGCTCCTGGTTGGGCCACTGGCCCTGGGGAGTCGCAAGCCAAAGTGGGTGCGATGATCCAACAAGGACAGGCACGTTATCCCTGCTGGTTCATCGTACCCCTAGTATAGCGCGCACGCATCCCCCTGGTGGGCTGAATGGCTAAGATGTCAAGGAAGCATGCTAAAGCGACCGGGATTAGGGCCGTGGCGGATGGGTTGCAAGGATGCTAGAATCGGGTCCAGGAACAAGAGTCGTCTTGCGAGCTGGCACTGGTTCCATCCAAGGAGCCGACGGCTCTTTACGCTTTTTGTTCAGCTCGTGCATCTTGATTCGCGAACATTCGAAGACTTTTCGCGCTGCAACCCGCGCGATCAACCCGTGATGGTTCAAAAACAGTCGTCAAGCGCTCAGCTGGCGTCGTGCCGCAGCGTAGACATCATGACAAGACTGTTTGTGTCCCGGCTAGCCAAGGTAATCTCACGCAGAGGGGAGTCTTCATGCGAAGCGATCTTTGTGCCGCTGGACGAGACTCGTGAGTGCGCCCGCTGCGCATGTAGCTGTCAGCCACATGGGCAGCAAAATTGCTTCCTGACTGGAGCGCCTAGAACTGTGACTCAAGCTCGTTGGAGGAGATGAGGGCATTGATAACGTGTCGTCAGGTCCGGTTACAGTGAAGTGGAATGAGAGAGAAGCTCGAGAAGCGTTTTCGTCTCCCTTGATGGTAGACCAAGAAAGTCATTTCCACATGATGACTGGTCGAGGGTCCTCGCCTGATTGTTGATCGCCCATCCATCACCAATTTGCAATAACGGCTGATCCCGAGCCCCCACAGACAGAGGCCGAAGACCGGTCATCAGATCAGCCTCTGGACGCGGCCGCTGGAGAAGAGTGCCATGTTGCGAGACCGCTATCATTCCATCACTCTTCGCTCTGCTCAGCTAGTTGGAAAGCTATACTATGGTAAAAGGGTCGCAGCGCGCTGAGACGCTCTCTTTCAGTAGGATGGGAGCGTTAGGTACCGGTGAGCGTGGCGTAGCGGCACCCCTCATGCAACGTTCGTGTTCAACGTAACGCTGCTCGGTATCGATCGACGCCTGGAAGTGGAAGTGGAAGTCTAGTCATGGTCTAGCTGTTATTGGGTGAAGGTGTTGGATATTTGTGACTTCTGTAGCGGGTGAGCTGCTTGTGGATGAAAAGTAGACTACTCAGTCTTGGAGCTAGCGCGATGGATGTTCCAAGGTTTCATCCCCCTGTCTGTCTGCGAACGCTCCGCCAGAAGATTCTGACACTGCCGTCCAGTGCCACCCATCTCGACTCCTCGTCTTCTCCCGTTCCTTTCCTATTCCGTTCTTGGTCAGGGCTCAACATAATGATGACAACCTCATTAAAATTTTCCCGGCCTTGCTCAATGAATGCGCAACGCCTCGTAACGCCTAGGAAGGACAGCGTTAGCGGGAATTTTACACTGTGCATGCAGATGCGCCAATGTGTACTCGCTCGAGACTGCTTCAAATTAGCTTCTGGTCTTGCAGACGCGCATTAGGTATGATTGGCGGACAATTCCAAAATGCTTTCCATTTATGTGCCTTCCCACCTACTCGGCATAGACAGAGTTTAGAACATGCCATGGAACAGCCGGTGGTAGCACAGCAGTGTTTGAGAACTGCTAGTACTCCTCTCGGGAAGCCTCACATGCAACATTTAGCGAGTGATGCCTCCCATGTGTGTCTGAAACATGGATGGGGACCATTTGTCAAACTCTGTCGCTCCGGCAGTTAGCCTGACGACAGCAACTCTCAGCAACCCACCTACCCGCGTCTGTCAAAATTGCTCCAGCCAGGACATGGATGATTGGGCATCATCGATGAACGGAATACACTCCGTTTTACCAGACTCGGTTCGATCCGAGGGCATGCATCCACGCCGATGCATGCTTGGTGGTGAATCTATATGCATCGCATGAGCAAGCAGCTCGCACTTGATAGTTGGCTGGCAGATACATTCCTTACTACCATGAAAGATGTCTTCAAGATGAGGAACGTCGAGTTACCTTGCGCATAGATGTCACCCCTCACCATCCACTTCTACAAAGCACAGTCATGCCGGATACGTGTTTTACGCAAGATGGTGGACACGCTCCCTTTTTGCTGCAAAGTTGATAAATGCTCGCCGCAGTTGAAATGTTGGTGTAGGACTATCACACAGCAACAAAGGCGTGAGGCAAAGGTCTTCACGTGCAGCATGCGCGGCTATGCGCTCCTAGCATACATGACGAGCTAGAGCTTGATTAGTGCTGTAGGCTGTAGAGACTCAATGCCGCTTCCCTCACATATTGACGCTTCTTGTCATGCACATGTTCAGTAGCTGGCGAAGTTGCAAACATGTCACAGAAGAACCGAGGAAGTCACTGCGCCCTCGGGATGCCACCAATGGTAAGGTACAGTGGCTGCCACCTCGTCCGCAGTACACTTCAGCGCAATTTCACTTTCTCAAATCTCCAGCGCCTACCTTCCTTTCAGGGCTTCCAGAGGGCAGCTATTGTATGTTGACCCGTCCATTGCCGTCTCAGGAACACGAACAGCTGGCCGTGTCGACGCCACACATGCATCGAATCAACCTCTACGGGCTTGTCGGGAAGAAACCAAAGTTCGACCCATGCCCACACAACGCCTCTCAGCAACGCCATTCCGCCCATGTTGCCGTTCATGGTCAACATGCTGCCCTCTCCCTATATGACGTCCTGAGAAGCTGCCATGTCAGCTCTAGTCTTAGGCACACCACTACCTACCTCGTACATGACGAAGACGGGATGGCGTTCTCCACGGGCCACTGCCGTTTTTGGGCGTACGTCCGCTAGTCGATAGCAGATGAAACCACGAGCCGTGTCAACCCGTCTAACCTACCACCCAGTCAGCCCAGCCACCCACAAATTTGGAACGACATGCCGAGTCAACCAGTGCTGACGCCAAATTCACCGGCAATGTGATCGAAACATTGGAGATGCAGTAGGTCTAAAGGTCGCGTCGCGTCAGCATTGCGTTGTTGTTGTTGCCAGGTTTCCCAATGTGGGGGCAGCACCAGGAACACCAAGACGCTTACCGGCACTGCGGGAGCTGATGCTGCAGTGTCCTCCCGTCTCTCGAGCATTCTAGGGCCATTGTGCATGAACTTCACGGGTAGATGCTAACTAGTTCTCCACATCCCCCAAGGTCAGCCTTGATCCTTTAATACAAAGAGTTAACCTTGGCTTGCATAGAGAGCAATCGCGCAGTCTGTCGCGAATGGCGGATCATCTTCCACTAATAGTCCATCAACGCGCCCACCATCCTCCTCTGATACTTCTCTACCACCTCCTGACACCTCACCACCACACCCGCAGCCAATACTCTAACCTTCTCATCCTCCTCACTCCCAGCACCTAGCCCTTCAAACACCATCTTCACCCAAGCCTGCGTCTCCACGAGTTCCTTACCCTGCTCAGTCGCTAGCCGCTCCTTGTTCTCGTTTGTTTCCAGAATCATTAAGAACCCGAACAAAACCGCGCTCAAGATGTTCTTATCTTGGCTCGCAAGCCTGCGAACCGATAGTAACAGATCCCAATATTCGCGCGTCATCTGTGGCAAAGCCAGCGTGTTGGGCCCCGAAGCGTTCAAAAGGAGGGACAAAGTCTGTAGGAAAGGTGGGAGCAGATGCGTCGATGTGTAGATTGAGTCGCTGCTTGAGCGGATCTGGAGCCACCAACGGCCGGTGAGCGGGAAGAAGAAATTATCCGCAACAATCTGGGCCAGTGCGTTGGGAATGGGCTTTTGACGCTTCTTTTCGACTTCCATGCGTGAACTAAAGGTTCGTACTTTGAGGATGTCGGGTCCACTGAGTTGGTCAGCGGCTTGACTAGCAATGGGCGAGAGCATTTCTCGGGCCATGCTACTCGATAACTTGGCTACCGGGTCTGCAGCTTTGTCTTCTGCGTAGATCTTGTGTAGGTGTGGTGGGAGCTGTTTGCTTGGGAAAGATGGCTGTGCTGGGATCAGCTCTTCTGTCGCCGAGTCCTTGACACCCGCAAGTTCGCGTGCTCCCAGACCAAGGGTCGTAAGCATGGCAATGCGTTGCGTGAGACTGTGGTCTCCAGAGAAGAAAGACCGCGCGAACCATTGCGCCATTTGCGCTGGTTTGGCAAGGAGCACGGCAATCAGGGCTTGCTGCCTCTGCTGTGTGAAGCCTTCCAGCTCTAGGTTATCCTGGAGACCTGTAAAGGTAGTAGCGAGTTCTTCGAGATGGTCAATGACTTCCGTCCCAAAGTTCGCTTTGCGTCTGATTAGAGATGCAGCGGTAGCTAACGCGAGTTCGTGCCTATCGTAATTCTCTTGATCACGTAGCCCTACAATCAGGTCTCGAATGTAGATCGGCGTGGTGGGCTTATTACGATTGATAACCTCCGGATCATCACCATCATCTTCTGGGTCAGAGTCTGGTTTCTCATAGGGTACAAGATCGGCGTCTTCATCTTCGGACTCCGACAAAACCTCGACAACTCGTGGACTATGTAATTCGGTGATTGCGGGTATCTTTGAAGGCTTAGGCGTTGGTTTGAGTTTTGATGGAGCTCTTTTGTCCTGTGCCAAGCTCGTGCTTTGCACCTTGAGATCTACGATGCTTCCCATCCTGTCGTTAGCTTCGGTAAGGCGCCGGTACCATTTCGCTTCTTCAACTGCGTTATCCTCCAGGTCGAACTTCAACCGAAGGTCTGGCTTATCGACCATTTCTGAGATAGCTATACCGACAGCGATACCGAGAAAACGTGCTCTGGCTGAGGGTGCGCCGATGCGGTTCGACAGTCCATTGACATGGTACGTAGATTTGGCCATCATGGTGAGAAACATGGGTTGGCAGCGATAGACGTAGCCACAGCATAGTGCTAGATTTTGAGCAAGAACTGTTTGTTGTTAAAACAGCTGTAGTGAATGTGCGGTGGTAAACAAACCTTCTTGCTGCAGAACAGGCGTATGCCTTACGTACATGGAGTCTCCGAATAACTTTATACTATTCTCAAGCAGCGCCTGCAGACTATCTACAACTAATTAGCAAGCCGGGTGTAACATGTAGTCTAAAAGTACTGACTTTCGTTCTTAGCCAACGAGGCTATGACACTTCGACGAGCTGCTAATGAGTCGTCAAGCGATGAGATAGTTGACCGTGTAAGTGATGAGACGAGATGCCCTTGCAGTACATCATTGTCAGCAATGATGCTATAGAGGAAAGCAGCCACGTCAGATATTGTTTTTGAGACCAGAATAGGCGCATCATTCTTGCTGACGGCGTCCGATGCAAAGTATTGCTTGACAATGGCGACGATGACAGCATTGAGGTACTTCCGCTGCTCAAAACCTTTCATCCTTGATATGAGACTAGTGAAAAGCGCGGTACAGCCACTGTCGATGAGAGCAGAGAAGAGAGAGCTGACAATGCGATCTGTCTAGTTAGCAAATGCACGTTCCTTCTCTGACTCAACTGACCGGTATAGCCTAGTCCTAGTGCCTTCGAGCAAAACTCTGTAACGGCTAAGTGATATTCCTCGCTCTCTTTGCCGTTGATTACCAGGGAAGCAAGATTTTGTCCGAGCCATGCTGCAAATGCATTGCCATCAGCGATCCAGCCGACAGTCCTAGATATTTCAATCTTCTTGAGAACGTCTTCAGCTTCAGCTGCGATCGATAGTATCCGACCGGACGCTGTCAGTGCGAGATACTCCCTCCAAATGAGTTTCTTTTGCACAGCACTCTTGCTGTAAGCCAGGACATCGTGTAAGACGAAACTTGATGTGTGATTGCCGTACAGTATTTGATGAAGCACATCGAGCATATCTTCGACATGTTCTAACGTATTGCGCGCTTGACCTGATGGTTTCTTCTGTCGACTATCCTCGATGAGTGTACGCAGACGCGTAATGATGTGTCCAAGACCAGTTGGATTCCTCAGCACTTGCGCGAGTAGTGTTATTTGCGGAGATTTCCTCAAAGATCTCCAGTAGTTTGGTATTGTATCGTTAACGAGCTGATGCGCTATGGTCGCATTCAAAGGCTCTGGAAGCAGGAGGCTGAACCCTTGCGTGGTCAGGTATTCAAAGACGTTATTTACAGTCCTACGGCTCGGTTGATTCTTGAGGGCCTTGAGCGCCGAGTCTGCAGAATTGATGGAGAAGTCGTCCTGAATGTTCAAAGCCTTTACCTCTCGAATGAAAGGTTCGGCATCCTTGGTCTTCTTGGTGGACACCGCTGTAAGAAAGTCGGCCATGTTGTGTCTGCGCTTATATGAGGCCCAAATACCTCTGCAGTGAAACTGGCAGACTGAATAGCTCTGTTAATCTTCACTTCGTGTCTTCTACAATTCTTGACTTACATAAGTGGATGCTTTCAAATTAGTAGAGTTTGCGAACCCATCTCCGGAACTATATGACTTGCTTATCGACCTCGAAGCAAATCGTAATCCTGGGCAAGGATATATGTGGTTGGTTTCTAGGCGTCTGAAGACCGCTGTTATGTTGATCGGTAATTCTTTCCTTCCAAGGTTCCTTACCGCGCATTTTAGCGTCTTGGCGAAGGCTAACTACATGCACTTTGATGCCTACAACAACTGTTTGCTCAACTCTCCCACTTTACGCCTCCACATACGAGAAACAATGGCGGTCAACATAGATAGCGTGGGTGCCGCTTCTCCTGCACTACCGCGAGCCCGATGGTGAGTCATCAGTGACATCCTGTGAGGGATACTTTGACTAATATCGTGCCACAGGAAGTACCTGGACAAGTTCCTGACCCGGACCGGTCCTTTTACGGACGATGAGACCTTTATGGTCGGTGAACAGGTTATAAATTACCTGGACGGCCTCAAAGTTCTGTAAGGCAATCGCAGGGCCCCGAAATCTATAACATTCAAAGCTAATAGCTTGTAGGGTCATGTGAGTTTATAACTGCAATACCAACCGCTGTTCTTCGATAGCCCATATCATCCTAACATTCTCTAACATAACAATAGCGGAGCCGGCGGACTCGGCTGCGAAATCCTCAAAAACCTCGCCCTGTCTGGCTTCAAAGACATCCATGTAATTGATATGGACACGATCGATGTTAGCAACCTAAATCGACAATTCCTCTTCCGGCAAGCAGACGTAGGAAAATTCAAGGCCGAAACAGCCGCAGCCTTCGTTGAAAAGCGCGTGAAGGGCGTCCAGATCACTCCTTATTGCGGGAAGATCCAGGACAAGAATGAAGCCTATTACATGCAGTTTGCACTCATAGTGTGTGGACTAGATAGCATCGAGGCCAGGCGCTGGATTAATGCGACGCTGGTTGGAATGGTCGATGAAAATAACCCGGATAGTATGAAGCCGCTAATCGACGGTGGAACAGAGGGCTTCAAGGGACAGGCGCGCGTCATCTTCCCAACTATGACTTCTTGTATTGAATGCCAACTCGATATGCATGCCCCTCGCGCGGCCGTCCCGCTCTGCACACTCGCCACCATTCCACGCCAGCCACAGCATTGCATCGAGTGGGCGCACATCATTGCCTGGGACGAAGAGCGTAAGGACATCACGCTTGATACCGACGACCCAGAACACATCACCTGGCTCTATCAAAAAGCCCTGACTCGCGCAAAAGAGTTCAACATCGAGGGTGTGACATATAGTATGACCCAAGGTGTGGTGAAGAATATCATCCCGGCGATTGCGAGCACGAATGCGATTGTTGCGGCGAGCTGCTGTAATGAGGCGTTCAAGGTCGCAACGAATGCAAACCCGTTCCTTGGATATCCTGAGCAAGACAACTACATGATGTATACTGGGGACGATTCCGTATATACGTATACATTTGAGCATCAGAAGAAGGATGACTGCCCGGTGTGCGGTGCTGGCAACATCGCTAGGCCGCTACAGGTCAATCCGAACATCACGCTGCAAGAGTTCATCGAAGGCCTGGCGGAGAGGCCTGAAGCGTACGTAATGCACATACATCTTCTGAGGAGTTGACGGGCGGTAAGAGGAAGAGACCGATGTTATCGACTGCTGACCTATTTATCACAGTCAACTCAAGAAGCCCTCGATCCGCACAGGGGAGAAGTCACTCTATATGCAGCTTGCTGGCCTAGAAGAACAGACGCGCCCTAATCTGGTAAAGAAGATGATTGATCTCGTCGAGGAGGGAGAGGAGCTACTTATCACAGATAAGTCGTTCCCCACGCAGTTCAAGTACAAGGTCGTCTTCTCGAAGTAGACAGCGCTGCGGAAAGCCAAACAATCGAGTCATGGAGGAAGAGGTGGGGCGATGGGGCACGTGTAGCCATCTACTTCAATGGAAGCACATAACTTCGACGTTACGTCGAAATGTAGAAACAAACGAAATAACAAGTGTGTTTCTGAATTGTTTGCCGCTATTACCAGAGCCGGTATAGCCTTTTTTGTACATCTCCCATATACATAATCAACACATGCCCACCATTTATTGTACAGTAGCCCTCTTCACCCCTTCAGTCTCTGTCTCCTTGGCATCGTCCTCTACCTCGAGCACCTCCTCCCCAAAAGCCTCAGCATCTCCATCCCCTACCCTTCTAATCTTCAAATGCGCCTCCGCACCGAACATGCCCACAACACCGATTCTCTTCTCTAGGCTCCCCCATATCTTGACAGGAGGAGCCTCTCCCTTGAACAGCTCCCTTCCGGCGTGTATCAACTCATTCGCCGCAAAACTGCCCGTCGCATACTTGGGCTCGTACGGCACGCGATCCCACTCCTTCCTCTGCAGGCGCAGTAGATGATGTACCATACCGTCTGATAAAGTGGTTGCGGGATTGATGTCTGCGATGGTTGTGCGTTGTGGGGCGGAGCCAGAGGACTTGTTCTTCTCGCGCTTTTTGGGGCCTCCATCGCCGCGGTTGTTGGGGCCGCCTCGCCGATTGCCTTGGTCGCGGTTGCCGTCTCTACCACGCAAGTAGGGGCCACTGCGCATGCTCCCTACCGTTGCATTGCGGGTTATGCGCAGTTTGGAAGGGGCTCGGACCATTTGACCTGAGGGAGGTGCAGAGCCGCGGGCGAAGCGAGCATTGCGGGTGCCAGCTTCTGGTTGTGTATGTGATTGAGAGTCTTCCGGAATGAAGCCGGAGTCGTTGGTTTGGTTTGACTGCGGGCGAGGGCTTCGGCGTGCTATTTGGCCACTGGGGAAGGAGCCCTTCGCAAGGGCGCCCGGGACGATGCGGCGGTTTTGGAGTGAAGTGATCTGCTTGAGGGCGGTAGTGGAGCGGGCTTTGCGTGTGTTTGAAGCTGTTCAGAAGTCAGACGAAGCTGTTGAGAGTCAATCAAGCGTTGGAGAGCGTACGGGGAGGAGCAGACGAAGCTCCTTTGCTGGGCTGTTCCTCGAGTGTCCTCGCAGAGCCGTGTAATGCCCTCGATGAACATTTTGGTACATCAACCATAATACAACGGCGTAGTGCGCCCATTGAAGGGCACAAGTGTCGCTGAGCCATGGCTGTAATGGATGGACATCCCCACGCTGCTGTCACTAAACTCTGAACTTTCGAGATCGCGATGTCTTGGCGGACAGGGATGTTGCGCAACTCAACAACATGTGACCAACATTGGCTCCACCGAGCGCGTCTCTTTATGTTTACCTTCACCAAAACAGTACTTATCGTGCGGCGCGTCAGACGGGTAAATCTGTCCTTATCTCGTCGCTGGTCGCCTCGAAAAACACGCCCGCAATAACGTCGACGCATTCCAACTCACTCAACGATTACGACCCCAACTCGCCCTACACCGCGCGGTATAGCATCACCAGACCCAGTCACTCCTTTGCATCCGGTCAATCACTTTCATCCGACCTCAGCTACTGTTTACCCCGCCATTTTTGTTGCCGCACTACTTTCATCTCGTCAACACCGCCGCAATGCTCCGACGCGCGCCCACTACCATTACTCTTACTGCCGCCGACATCGAGCAATACGAAGCCAATCGTCAGCGCAAGCTATGGGAGCAGCAGCAAGCCGCCTCTTCTCAATCCACAGACAGCCCCGCCAAGGCAAAAGAGCAACCTCTTCCGCAACAAAAGACCAGAAAGGATCGCATCATGGGTAACTGATCGCCTGCTTCTGGCCACAAGCGCATTGCCTGACTTGTTCTGTACCATCATGGCTTCTTTACACGCATTGTCTGGATCGGGAGCCCCGCGGCGAAGTGTTGGTAGTGGCTCAAATCTGACGTAACGCATTGAGAAGGTCGAGCCCGTGCGATGAACTTTCATCCTTTGTAACACTTGACTGTCTGTGGACTTTTCTTTGGCGTTTCTGGGAAATACCCAGTCCTGTAAAATCATGATGTCGGTTTCAGCAATGGCAAGTCCTACATCCACGCTAGTCTTCGCAATACTAACCGTTATGAAGCGTCCTTACCTCTTGGATAATCTACGAACACCTATCCTTGGGATCCGAAGAAATTCTGGATCGCATGTTCGATTGTAGACCAATCATCTCGTGGAACCATGTGTGAGTGCCAGCGAGATCGCGGACATCATGCCATGACTAACGACACTTTAGATCAAAGGCCTCCAAAGAGCTGGAAACGTCGTAGCCATACCAAAATAATACCAAAGCGCGACTACATATCCTGTGGGAACTTCCTTGCTTCGTTCCAACACTTGTGACCTCTCAATATGTTGTTGTGTATGGTGGAATGCAGTTGGTGCAACACGTTGGCCTGCATAGCGCGAGGAATGCACACGACCCATTAGCCATATGAGCTGTCTCCAAATCTCTGTCTACACTGTCTCAGCCAGCTCTACTTCCTCTCGTTAGCGCGCGCAACATGTCTCGTACTACAGCAGCTGTCAGCCTGCTCCTCATTTCATTGCCGCTTGCATTTTCTTTGCCCAAAGATCTCCCACCCTTCAAGCTTCTCAACGCTACCGAAACCTTTTCATCGCCTACTGGAGAGCCAGCGCCTATCCTTGATCCAGGATTTGGAGACGGCAACTTGCCCGATGTGACAGTGGAGGCTACCAACGGGACCCCAATTCCTATCGAACCTGGTATTGGCGATGACACGGGACCCGAGATTTTTATTGACCCTCTCCTCCCTGTTGATCCCGTCCCTGGTCCGATCCCGACGGTCACCATACCTCTTGATCCTGCTCTGATTGACACTAGCCCTGTGTGGCCTGTCGGAGTTGATCCTGCTCTGATCGATCCTATCCCTACGGAACCTATCGGGTTTGTTCCTCCGAATCTTGATGGCACAACACAGGCCCCATCTGTGAGCATCAAGAATTTCCTCTCCATTATTCAGCCCCTTCTGGATATTATCGGAGACTTGTTCGACTCACTTCCCGGCTCCAATGCACTTGTCCGACCTTTCGTTTCCCCCTATATCCCAAAAGAACCGCTGGGCGATGTACCTGCGACTTGGCCGCTTCAGCTCGGATCAACGAGGGCGTCCCGTTTTGATCTCGGGAAGCGCAACCCTCTACCGGAGGCCTCCTCCGATGCCCTTTCGAAATTCTACGCCTCTCTTACGAGCAACCAGGGGGCGACTCTCAGGGAATCCTTTGAGGTTCTCGATGACGACACCAAAGCCAAAGTCCTCAGCGTCCTCGAATCCGAACCAGTGCGTCTCGAACTCGCCAAACGTGACGGTGGTTTCGTGAGTCTAGGTTTCATCACCAAGTACACCAATGAATTCCGCTATCTGAATCCCCTTCTCGCGGAGCTAAGACCGGAAATTGCTCAAGGGCTTCAAGACGTCCTCGACGACCCAACTATCCCTTTGCCATCGGTAGGGTCTCTCGATCTAGATGATCTTCCCGATCAGCTCAAGCAATTCGTGTTAGACATGTACCCTTTCTTCAGTCTGCTCTCCGACGGTGCGGTGCCTGATGCGGACAAGAAGCAAATTCTCGAGAACTTATCCGACGGTCTTTCCACCAAGAAGCGAGATGTCAACACAAAACGCGCTCCCCAAGATGCCGACAACATTATAGTCAACGCACCAACGTGGGATTACGATCGGGTTCGACACGCAATCGACCTTTTCCGCGCGGTGGATCCGGCCCTATTCAGTCTTGGAGATGAGGAAGAAGAGATCTATAATTTGTTTTACGATCCTAAAGGCCTACCAAATGTCGACATCGGTCACTTCGCGCATGATCTTGAAGGGCAGGGTAAGTATGATGAGTGGCTGAGTTATCAAATAGGTTTCCTTCTTGATAGCTTGCCTGAGACTGACCGGGATCAACTTTACGAAATTCTGGATCTGGACACCGCACCGAGTAAGCGAGCAATCCGTCGTGCACCTATACCACCACCGCCGCCACCCGCTGACAACATCGTCCTCAACGGACCAACTTGGAGTGACGATCGGGTTCGATACGTCCTCGACCTTTTTCACGAGCTAGATCCGGCTATACAAAGTCTCCTTATGGACAAGTTTCAGCTCTATGATCCGTTTAACAACCCTAACAGCCCCCCAGTTGTAGACTTCGAAGATTTCGCGCCCGGTATGAAAGGCCAGGCTCAGAATGTTGTCTGGCAGTATTATCAATTTGAGCTACTTCTCAACAGCTTGCCTCCGGCCGAGGCGATGCAGCTCATAGCGTTGCTTAATCTGCAAACTGTATCGAGTAAGCGAGCGATGCGTCGTGGACTGAGGATAAGGCAGGAGGATTCTGAGGGTGATGATCTGGATTTCGCCTTGGGTCCAGATGGCTCCCTTGATCCATTCGAGCAGAACCACCAGCACGTCGGTGACCAATTTGATATTGGGAGTCCTGAAGAGGGTGCGGATGGCCCATCTTCTGAGAGTCTTGGGAGTGATGACTCTGAACAGTTTGTAGCGGATCCTTCCGCCGACGGTTCTGAAGAGCTCGATGACAGCTCCGACTCTAATCCTACTGCCGCAGACGCAGACGCCTCGGAGGATCCCGCCGCCGCTGATGAAGACGACGCCCCCTCCACTGACAGCTCTGATTTTACTTCCGCAGACGCAGATGCCTCAGAGGAGCCCGCCGCCGCAGCCGAAGACGACGCCCCCTCCACTGACAGCTCTGATTTTACTTCCGCAGACGAAGATGACGTCCCCTTCAATGATAGCAATGACAGCTCTAATGATTTTACGTCCGCAGACGCAGATGTCTCAGAGGATCCCGCCGTTATTGACGAAGACCAAGCCCCCTCTACTGATAGCTTTGATCCTCTCTTTACTGGCTCAGACGCAGATGTCTCAGAGGATTCCGCCCCTGGCAACTCTGACTCTCCCCCTACTGTCGCAGACGCAGATGCCTCAGAAGATTCCATCACCAGTAGTTCTGACTCCACTTCCTTATCCAGCAACGTTGACCTCCAAGGTGCCTTTGTCGGCGAGATAAACGACAATCCTAACCCCAGCGATGTCAATCCAAACGAGGAGAAGCTAGATCTAGAATCATGGGCCACAGTTCACCCCTCATCCATCAACGATATTGTGCAAGGTGACCTTGCGGGTGAATGGAACACCAACGTAAAACCTTTTGACAATCCATCAAATAATGTAACTACGCTAACATGTACAGGAATGATTCGGGTTAATGCGAGGGACTTTAGCTAAGAGAGGGGAGAGGGCGGATGTATGATGTTAGATTGCCGACGGGAGCTCTCGGCACAAACTGTTCTAAACCAGTAGAGCAGCATTTCCTATTTTGATGATAACAAGTGTCTTCTTTGTGGTAATCATCTTCTCCTGCTGATAATGAAATTGAGCATGGCCAGGTTAAATGTAGTCTTATCATTGTATCATCTCTCTAAGTTAACACCATAGTTGCCGTTTTGTGATTCCATGTCGTCCTCTCTCATCCTTGGTTGCATCGCTAGCTCCGCCGCTTGCAGTCGTAGAGCATTCGTCCTGGTTAGACATCATCACTTCGAAAAACACAAAATGTTCCCAGGAACGCCCTCTACATCTATATATTCCAAAGGCGTCTAGAAGCCAGTCGTTTGATGCGTTTTATTATGAATACACACGGAAATTTAATCATCATAAAGTGTGTAAAAAGAATCACGAGCCGATTGATAGTGAACTGATCACACCCTCGGTTATTAAAAAACATGAACTATGCCATATGCAACGCTTGTCTGTGACCCGGCACAGGCATCATAACCCATCTTCTTCCTCAATCCCAAGCACCAGGCTTGACAATCAATGAAAAAAAGGTAAAAGCACGTTTGTGCAGACCAGCAAAAATTGCCCCGCTGAAGCCCCCGAAGGAGACTACATTTAAGTCAGTATGCAAATCCCAAGGTTGGGCCGAGGAGATACCTACTTCATAATAGTCCCACGCCGCGCTGTGCAATGCAGGCAAGACCATTAGACCACCAGATGCTTGAGCTCGGTGAGTCGCAAGAAGGTCTAGCAGGATTGTTAGTCACATCAATGATGTTGGAGGGAAGGTACGAACAAGTATGATTTTTTAAGAAGGCGCGATGGGCGGGTTATATAGACAGAGGGGGAAGGCGCGTGCGCTGAGACACGTGTTCGCTTTGCTAGGCAGGTGGGACCCATAAGTTCGGGGAGGGCAGGCGGTGAGGCTACCTCAGGGCGCTGAGCTGGAAGACGTCATATGTGACCTTTGATTGATTTGCTTCTGTTCTAGCACAAGCATATGACCGATATGATCTGTTGTTCATCGTGTAACTATATAGGCCTTGCGTCCCTTCGAACTCTAGCACCAGACGATACAAGTACCGGGACGAGTTGTACGTTGTTCATTTTCCATGTGCTGCAGTATAGGCCAGTGGCCTCTCCAAAACTGGTGTATGCAAGGGTTCCGCGTTGGCTGTCAGGCTTGACTCGCGCCTCTTCAACAGATTTGCCAACTTCGCTTGGAGTGCTGAAAGTATTCTGTTTGCCCACCTGCATCACTCAACTCGCCGCACTCCCGTGCATTCTGCTTATAACAGACGTTAAGCTCTATTGTGTCGCTAGAATGCTACTCACATATGGACACCAGACATCCAAAGTTGTTAAGCCCAAAGCGGACTCTGTTGATGCAGGTGGACAGTATTCACCTAGGTAGCTTTGTGGTTCGCTTCAGTGTTCAACGGCTTCATAGCTATTTTATCTACCCCACATATGACCAAAAACTTATCCCTCCCAACAACCGACACGTCCATTCAACACAGCAACGTTGCACAGAAACAGGCAACGAGCCCATGTTACAATATAAGCATTAAGACCGTTCATTTCCAAAATTTACCATCGATTACATAAGAATCTGTCGGGCACTTGGTCTAGGGGTATGATTGTAAGAACAACCCCCATAAATCTCCTCACAACCCCTCCTAACATGCCTTAGTTCGCTTCGCACACAACTACACGTGAGTTTGTGAAAGGTCGTGGGTTCAATTCCCACAGTGTCCACTTTTTGTTCTTGCCTTACTTCGTGGTCGTGCTTTGTGATTCTACCCTAAGAAGTAGGAAGATTACTTTTTAGCCGTTGGCTCTCTCCACAGTAGAATTTAGGTTAGATACAATCTAATGGCAAGGTCTTGTATCATTGTGTGTTTTAATCATTTGTATAGCGACAAACAACAAAAGTATATACATGTAAAATTGGGGTATATGTGTCCAGAAACTCCATCGAGCATCAATAGCAATCAGAATAGACTATCAAAGTCTCTCCATCACATCCGCATATTATGTCTTGTCAGCCTTTGCCTGTGCTCCCTAATATGCCTCGCCATCCGTGCCTTCTTCGCAGCAGGGGCTGGCGTCTCTTCCGCGGCACTAGGAACAGTAACATACACCGTGTGATATACCGTCTGTATTGCTTCGACAATATCGGTGACGATGGGCACGGATAGGATCGCTAGAGGAGCGTCTTTGGTGTCAGTGGGTATTGGGGCAGGCGCATTGGATACCACAGGTATAGCTGAAGGCTGGGCGACACTCTGCGCCGTTGAAGAAGCGGCGACAGAACCGATAGTCGTGTTCTGGACTGGTGATTGAGTGACTTTCGAGGGTGATGCAACAGCAGTCGTGGTAGGTGCATTACCAGGTTGGCCGGCTCCACCAAGCGGCCACTGAAAGCCAGGCATGCCATTCGCGCCAGTTGGTGCTGCGATTGGTGCCCCAGTAGCCCGTGTTTGCCTCGCAGAGCCGGATCCTGCTTGTGTCTTGGAATTTGGAAGACTAGCAGACGAAACGCGTGAAGCAGATCCATTGTTAGGTAGTCGCGTAGCAGAGACTATGGCAGTCTCTGAAGGTACCTTCGAACTGGTGTCGGTGGTAGGAACAGGTGCAACGACATCGGAAGCTGTCGAGATAGGAACCGGCGCAGATGTCTTAGGGAGGCTTGGGGGTGCTCTAGTGGAGAAGCTACTATTATTCGTCGGGATAGGTAGAGGTAGCGAGATGGCAATGCTCTGGCTCGGTTTCGTAGGCGGGGACGGATTAGTTGCCTCGCCATTGTCCTGATACACCTTCAACGCATTGACTGTCCAGTATGCCTCCGCAAATGCCTCTGGGTTGTCCCTCACATATTCCTCGCACGTAGTCGCCTTCTTCGCGCAAGACCCACTTCCCCAGATCTTGCCAGCCCACTGGCCGCAGAACGTTGTATCGAAGACAATCTTCTGCTCCTTGAATGTCTTCTCAATATCGCAGCTACCCGTGAACTTTGCCGCTGGTAAGCCCCAACCGCTGGGATCCGGGCTGTCGCCAAGTACATCCGCGGGAATCGAGTCGCGCGGGAAGAAGTAAACGCTGATAGCGTCTGCGGTCCACTGCGTCGCATATACACCTCCTCCAATTTTGTTCAGGCCGGCGCCGTAGCTTTGTTTAGATGGGTGCTTAATGCTGCATCCGACGTTCTTTGACTGATCTTCGGCGGCGACGTCACAGTTTGGTGTAGTGACTTCTCCCGAGAATTGAGCGGTGTCTTGGCCGATCGCACAGTTCGGGCCAGTGTGCAGAGTCATGCCGTTGTGATCCATTTCGTTGACACCTTCGAGAATGTCGATTTCTCCATTCTTTGGCCAGTTGGGCCCGACAGTCCAGAAGCTAATTAGACCAACGTCAGATTCGGCATTGATGCTAGGGGCAGGAGAGTGCTTACGCAGGCCAGGTGCCGCAACCAAACGGCATGTGCGCAACATCCAGGACGATCAGTCCACTATCGTACGTTTTTTTACTTTCAATCCGTACACTAGGTCTTCCTTTTGGAGTCTTTTTCTGGGAGTCAACGCCCCACTGTACCGCTGTAGTCATAGATGCGTTGATAAGGTTCGTCTGTCGCGCTGTCGCCTCGTCGACATATTGCACGAAGCCTTCAACTTGTTGTCAGAATCCATAACAATAGTGGCCTGCGCTGTATTGCACATACCTTCCGTCGGATCTGCCCCAGTGAAGAAGTCGAATCCACCATAGAAATCGGTCATGTAATCGTCTTCCAGAACATAGCCAGCTATGCTCAGTTCAAAAAGGGCCGCAGCTGAAGCGAAGGTGGAGAAGAAACGCATCGTCAAGACCGCGAGAAGAGGAAGACAAGATGGTGGAAATGAGTGACTGCGTACTAGACGCGTGAAGGAAAAAGATACAGAATTGAAAGGAAGAGACGAGGAAGACGATGCTACCAGGCTACGGAGTACCCAGGCTTCATGTGGTCGATCTGGGACGGCCTTTCTAAATACAATGCAACACGACTGTGCGTCTCAGACTCCCGTCCGTAGTAGGCCTCGATTCGCCCTTACATCTTTCGCCTAGGCCGACTAGACGAGCACGCGATGGACATCTCCCGTTAGGCACTGTTTCAACGAAAGGAGGTTCGTTCTACGCCAGGCCGCGAGTCAGGTTTATCTCCGGCTGGTCAATTCGAGGGAAACCTGCAGCAGCCACTCAGGCCCAAAGGACAAGGCCGGAACGCGCCGGTCGGATGTTTGACCAGGTGTGTGGTGTTTCAAGGACATTGGAAGGGAGGGTTGGATGGTGGCGCTTGAAACATGCACCAGCGGGGATTGAACAGGCACCCTAGACTAGGTGCGAGAGGCTCGTCCAAGGGAGCCTGAGATTCTTTCCAATGAATGTTGGTTGTGATTCGTGGTTGTAAAGTTGAAACGCGGAGTGACTGAGGTTTAAGGGATCGCTGGCCAATGCTCGCTTTGGCGCGTGCGAAGCGAGCCGACCGTCTCCACTACCCTGAAACCACTTCTTTGAGAGACGAATCATTCTTGGATACACGCAAATATATCTATGGTTTTACTTACTTATCACACAGTGCACACAAGCGGGCGAAAAGCTGTTTGTGGTATTCAAATTTTCCCAGACACACGAGTGATCAGATTGTATTAATCTATCTATTCTTATACGTCAGTCATTTGATACTTCATTTCCTACTGCAGTGACTCGACGACAATGGCAGAAGCACCGCCACCTCCATTGCAGATACCAGCGCAGCCAATCTTGCCCTTCTTTTCCTTCAACACACCAAGCAGTGTTGTTGTGATCCTGGCGCCTGAAGCACCCAGTGCGTGGCCGAGCGCAACGGCACCCCCGTGGAGGTTGACCTTGTCCTCGCTAATGCCTAGGATCTTCATATTTGCGAGTGCAACCACGCTGAAAGCCTCGTTGATTTCGAATGCATCGACAGCAGATAGCTCGACCTTGGCGTGCTTCAGTGCCTTGGGCATGGCGAGGGCGGGAGTAGTGGTAAACTTGGATGGGTTTTGCTCCGCATCACCCCAGCCGAGAATCTTAGCGATAGGCTTCAGGTTGTGTGCCTTGACAGCGGCCTCGGAAGCGAGGACGAGAGCAGCAGCGCCATCAGAGAGCGGTGAGGCATTGGCAGCAGTGACGGTTCCATCCTTGGGCCTGAACGAAGGACGTAGCGCGCGAGTCTTGGACTCGTTGAACTGGGGTAAATTAGTATCATAGACGGCTAGATAAGTGAAGATGAGAGAAACGTCGGGAACGCACGTTCTTGGGCTCATCGTCTCGGTCTACTGTGACTGGAGGCTTGCCGCGGCCAACGGGAACCTCGATTGGGACTATCTCCTCCTTGAACCAGCCGGCTTCGTGCGCAGCAATGGCCTTCTTGTACGAGCGGATGCAATATTCATCCTGGTCCCCACGGCTGAAGCCATATTCGTCTGCACACTCTTCGCCCTGCAGACCCATGTGCTCCTTCTTGTATGCGTCTGTCAGGCCATCCTTCAGCACACCGTCTACGAGCGGTTGGTCTCCAAACTTGGCGCCGGACCTCAAGTTGGGTAGGTAGTGGGGCGTATTCGACATGCTCTCGGCACCTGCTGCGACGACGATGTCGGCATTGCCGGTTATAATGGTTTGGGCGCCGAGAATCAGGGCCTTGATGGACGATGCGCAGACCTTGTTGACGGTGGTGGCAACGGTCGACTCGGGGAGGCCAGCGCCAATGGCACACTGGCGGGCGGGATTCTGGCCGAGACTGTCATGGGTCAATCAATCAAGGCTGGAGGTAGACACCGTGGGGTCGTACTTGGCGGAGAGGACATTGCCTACGAAGACCTCTTGGACGTCTTCGGGCTTGAGGCCTGCGCGCTCAACAGCAGCTACATGGTCATGTTGTTAGACCCATTGCACCTCCAGAAAAGACAGATTGAGAGCAGACATACCCTTGATGGCATGAGAGCCCAGCTGAATGGCACTCAGACTCGAGAGGGAGCTGTTCTGGGGGTGAGTGGGTTGATGGCTGCCCCTCATTGAAAAGAACTTACCCCAGGAACATGCCCGTAGGCGTGCGGGCAGCCGAGACAATGTAGACGGGCGGCAGGGAAGACATGTTGGCGGTCTTGGGCGTGATGGCAAGCAGGAGAGTGAAAGCAGCAAGTAAAGACCAAGTTTGCCTCGCAAACGACAAGCAGACGAAGCCTTTTTGAAGCTTGGTTCTTCGCGACTGGGAAGAAGGGCGTGCAGCAATGGCGGGTCTGTCCCTGCAGCAAGTCACGTGTCACGCTATCTTCACCGCCCGCGCTTGGACCATACCCACCGCCGCCGCCGCCGCCGCCGCCGGCAGCTAGGCACATCTGTTTCGCCGGGCCTGGGAACTTTTGCGAGTCCGACCTGGAGCTGCCTGTGAGGATAGCTAGCCCGCTGCAGTCACGTCTATCGCCGCCATGGATGACCTTTATGACGAGTACGCCCTACCATATGTCTCGGGACGAGTACGCGACTGACGCTGAACAGGTTCGGAAATTTCATTGGCGAAGCAGAGTCCGACGACGATGTCCAGACCAACGGCGACGCAGCGGATGCCTACGTCCTCGACCATGACGACGACGACGAGGCCGAGGCCGAGGCCGAGGCGAACGACCAGCAGCTTATGCAAATCGATGAAGGCCCGTCCAACGCCGTAGTCCTTCACGAAGACAAACAATACTACCCCTCCGCCGCCGACGTGTACGGCCCCGACGTCGAAGTCCTGGTCCACGAGGAGGATACGCAGTCGCTGGCGCAGCCCATCGTCGCGCCCGTGGTGCAGAAGAAGTTCACCATCCAAGAGACGGATCTGCCGCCCGTCCACCACTCGCGCGAGCTTCTGACGGATCTTATGAACTTCCCAGACCAGATACGGAACATCGCAATTGCTGGTCACTTGCATCACGGAAAGACGGCGTTCATGGACATGCTGGTCATGGAGACACACGATATCCAGGACCGCTTGGATTATAAAAAGGGCAAGAAACGCGAAGAACAGCTGCGCTACACCGACGTACATGTGCTCGAACGCGAACGAGGCCTGTCGATCAAAGCCGCGCCCATGAGCTTGGTCCTGCAAAATACAAAGTTGAAGTCGCATCTGTTCAACATTCTCGATACACCTGGGCACGTCAACTTCGCCGACGAGGTAGCCGCCTCGTTGCGCCTGGTCGATGGCGTAGTTCTCGTCGTCGACGTGGTTGAAGGCGTGCAAGTCAACACAGAGCAGATCATCAAGCACGCCGTCTTGGAGGATTTACCTCTGACACTCGTCGTCAACAAAATGGACCGCTTGATCCTCGAGCTGAAGCTACCGCCGAGCGATGCTTACTTCAAGATCAAGCATGTAATCGAGGAGGTCAACACAATCATTGAGAACACCATTCCAGGAAGGGGGGAGAGCAGGCGAGTAAGCCCCGAAAAAGGCAACGTCGCCTTTGCTTGCACGAGTATGCGATGGTGTTTCACTATTCAGTCGTTTGCCAAAATGTACTCCGACTTCTACCCAGGACCCTCAAGGCTTCCCGGATTCGGCGTCCCAATGAAGGGTCTGGAGGTTGACAAGTTTGCAATGCGCCTATGGGGCGACATTTTCTACAACCCCGGAAGCCGGAAATTTAGTCGCAAGAGGCAAGAGGAAGGCTCTCAGCGGTCATTCGTTCACTGGATATTGGAGCCTGTCTACAAGATCTACTCACACACGCTGAGTGAGAGTTCGGATGATCTCAAGGATACTTTAGAAGTCTTGGGCATACGATTGAAGCCTTCCGAGTACAAGACAGATGCGAAGGAGCTCATGCGACTGGTATGCCAACAGTATTTCGGGCCTTCCTTAGGTTTTGTGGACATGATCACACACCACGTTCCATCACCCGCCGAAGGCGCAAAACGGCTACTGCAAAGACACTACACTGGGCCTTTGGACTCGAAAACCGCAGAAGCCATGGAGAAGTGCGACCAGAATGGTCCCCTGGTGGTGCACGTTACGAAGCTATTCAACGCGACGGATGCAAAGTCGTTTACTGCTTTAGGTCGCGTGATGAGCGGTACTGCGTCAAATCCGCAATCTGTGCGTGTACTTGGCGAAGGCTACACGCTCGAGGACGAGGAAGACATGGTCGTCGCGACTATAACAGACACGTGGATAGCCGAGTCAAGATATAACATACCAGTTAGCGGTGTGCCAGCCGGTAACTGGGTTTTGCTGGGTGGTGTGGATAACTCAATAGTGAAGACGGCGACTATCGTTGCAACCAAGCTTCCCGAAGATGAAGACGCCTACATATTCAGACCTATTCGGCATTTCTTCGAATCCGTCTTCAAGGTGGCCGTCGAACCTATCAATCCCTCCGAACTACCAAAGATGCTTGACGGTCTGCGTAAGATTAACAAGTCGTACCCCCTCATCACAACCAAGGTCGAGGAGTCAGGAGAGCACGTTGTCCTCGGTACCGGCGAGCTGTACATGGACTGTGTGCTACACGACCTTCGACGACTATATGCCGACATGGAGATCAAGGTCTCAGATCCCGTCACTCGGTTCTGCGAAACAGTCGTCGAGATGTCTGCTATCAAGTGCTATGCGCTTACACCTAACAAAAAGAACAAGCTTACCATGATCGCCGAACCGCTAGATCCAGGTATTGCGGAAGATATCGAAGCTGGGAAAGTCAACATCAAAGACCCGGTGCGTGTGGTCGGAAAGTTCTTCGAGGAGAACTACGGCTACGACTTGCTAGCATCGCGCAACATCTGGGCGTTCGGGCCGGATGACATGGGCGCCAACATCCTCCAAAACGATACACTCCCATCGGAAGTTGATTCCAAGACACTCCGCACAGTGCGCGACACACTGCGACAGGGATTTAGCTGGGCAGCCCGAGAAGGTCCCCTTTGCGAAGAGCCCATCCGTAACACCAAATTCCGTATCACAGATGTCGAACTTGCGCCAGAAGCGATTTTTCGAGGAGGCGGTCAAATTATTCCCACAAGTAGACGAGCATGTTACTCAAGCTTCCTAATGGCGAGCCCGAGGCTGATGGAACCGGTATACTCGTGTAGTATGGTCGGTCCCGCGGACACTAAAAGCAGTCTTTATACAGTCCTAGCACGGAGACGAGGGCACGTCCTACAGGATGGTCCTATCGCCGGTACTCCTCTTTACAATGTGCGAGGTCTTATCCCCGTCATCGATTCTTTCGGCTTCGAGACCGACCTCAGGATCCACACCCAAGGCCAGGTGTCCCTCTCGCTCGTCTTCGACCGCTGGTCCATTGTTCCGGGCGACCCGCTCGACAAGGAGATTACAACACGACCACTCGAACCTGCAACCGCACAGCAATTGGCGCGCGACTTTGTACTGAAGACACGGAGAAGGAAAGGCCTCGCGGAAGACGTCACAATTAGCAAGTTTTTGGAACCGGAGCTGTTTAGAAGCCTGAAAGAAAGCGGAGTGTTGGATGGATAAGTTGGAGCGAAAAGCTTGTATCATTGGCATTGGCGTAAGGCGCCTGGCGCTAATTGTACATTTGAAAGCATCATGGAGGTATTTCGACAGTATGAGCACCGCGAGTTGGATCGGATATACCCATCGAAGGCCACACACTATCTTCGCATGCTTGCATTTGTGCCCATCTTCAAACCCCTTCTATCTTGATTCTAGACGTTCACGTACCATGCATCTACTTTCTTTACTTTCCCATTGAATCGCTTAACATCAGTCTAATAGTCAAGTCGCTCACATGACCAACGCATAGCCTATACACAAATAGCCACTCGCACTACCATGAACGAAAAGATACCATTCGTAGAGCAAAAAAAATGGGTTAGATTTGGCTGTCGTTGTGTACGATCAGGATACGCCAGAATCACAACAAGAATCAGAGTATAACTTGTCGATGTGAGTAGTATGATATATAAATTCGACTTCCTCCAAGGCCGATGTTACACAACTCAGCCTCCCGAGGTCGTATTTCACCTTGCTTACCCCGCTTGCCCACATCGGTCTTCATTCTTACTCTAGGCTTCAGCCTTGGCACCGACTCCCATCCTGTTTAACCTCCAATCTTCTATTATAGCCTGAGGACTTTGCAACTACAGGAATGACGTTATTGGCGCGGATCGCGGCAGCAAGAAAAGCCAAGATTGCGAGGTTGAAGCCCCAGTTCGGGCGCGAGGATGGAGAACCTAGGAATCTTAAATCCCTCGAAGACGGCAGACCTCGAGAAGCAAACACGAAGGTGTAAGAAATTGATGTAGCCGTAGCTAGAGACCTTTGCGAGCTAATACTAACTTTGACCAGCGCTCAACGAAACAAGGCGGTTTCGCCGCTTTTACGATTGCCTGCGGAGTTGCGGAACCACATCTATGGATATGTATTAGGCGGAAAGAGCATATGCTTGACCTCTAGTGACGGAGTTTGTATCGGAGAGATCGCGCCCTGTCTCACTCCACCAGAGTCAGGCTACAACGGCAATGAAGAAGAGCATGGTGCACTACAGCTTCTATACGTTTGTCGTCAAGTCCATGCCGAAGCCCGTTTACTCATCTTCTCCCTCAATGTTTTCCGGTACAGCAAGCCCCTCCCACATTTGGAGCTCTGGAAGCAAAAACAACCTGAATCTATGCTGCTGATTACAATCGTACGACTCTACTCGAATGGATGTACTAAGGAGGCCATGTGGCTTGAAGGGCTAAAGTACTTCCCAAATCTAAAACGCGTTGAACTGGCTGTGCAGCGTATGGGGAAACGTCCCGAGGGTCAAGAAGCTGTTAATGAGGGAACTGATGCACAGGGACCTTGGGAAGTCGGCATTGAGATTAGAGCGAGAAAGGAAGCTTCCAATCACCGGGTTCAAGTCATGTTCTATCGACGTTGGATATGAGAGCCTAGGATCGAGCCGTGGAGGATTGGATTGCTAATATGCGCATAGTGGGTACACGACCCACGTACACCACTTTAGAGGCCTTGTGGGTCTCGAAGTCTGCTATTGGTCTTTTCTTACAACACCACTAACGTTGAGAGGAGAGTCTCCGGTTTGGCTTAATGGGATTCGTAATTCAATATCAAGGGTAATACAGCAGCTAATACCGATATCTAAGTCACCGTTTACCCCGTGAAGTATCATATCGACCTACATCTGCTGTAGAAGTATGGCTTTGTGAGCGCGGGACTCGAGAGCATGGGAAGTTTCTCAATGATGAGTTCGATACCGCACCAGGGATTTATCATCCTAGCGGGTACGTCGGGAAATTTCACAAGCGAGGCGTCTTAGGCTCAAGAAAGTTGTTCATTTATTCCATTCTCCCTAGTTATATTCTAAGCGCCATTGAAAACGTATAGGATTAGTTTTAAATGAAAATGTATCTTTCCAAACCCCGTTCAACACCATAAAGTAGGCTTTCTACCTTCTTACTACTTCAATCCGCGGTACGTCTTCTTAGCTCGTTGCTAAAATGTAGAAGCCAAGCTGGGGACTATGTACGTTGCATTTACTCTTAGGTCAGAAGATCCATGCGAGAGAGTGGAATCCGCCCTGTGCGTCCCTGTCTAGTCTGGTTACCCACCGGAATATTCGTGTGTTAAAAAGCTTCGATGAAGAAACGTGCATAATGACAGGCATGCTAAGTGCCTAAGCAGTATAATTGCAACACTTGGGGTTGCTAGCCATTAGATTTGCGTAACCCCCGAAAGTCCTGTGCACTCATGGTTGGCAAGATTTGGTTGCATTTGACCCGTCGTAGGAAACCTGTCTTAATGTAGAGGTTGTGATCTCCCAAGAGAAGCCGGTTCTGCCTTGCAAAGAGAGGCGTGTAGCTGAGCGTTGCCCTAGTTCATATATCATAGCGGTGTCTGTTCCCAAATCACTGAATCTCCATCTCCCTTCGCCAACTGTTCCACACTTTTACGCAAAATCCAGTGTTACGAGCATTAGACTCAAATTACTTCCACAGAACCAGCGATAGCTCAACTAGGGCGTAGGCGCTTTGAAAATCCTCTTAACTCGACATCAATTCACATCGAATAGTGCTCATTAAGAGCTTTGTGGATTTCTTACCGCATGCTCTTGGCCGACTAAAACTGTCTGGGACAAGAGAAAGGCTACATCAGATCTTTTTTTAGCGGTTCTTATGGTGGGATCATACGACGCGGTGTCTCGATTTGCAAGAGACTCCTTTAACATGTGTGCAGTTGCGATGGTGCGTCAAGCGTGGTGATCCTGGAACTTGGGCTTGGCGAGGTTTGATTCAAGTGAGGACCTGGATTCCAATTCTAATCCAATGACTTGGTCAGAGGAGGTTATCAATCGGGAAAAACAGAGTTTAGTGGAAGGGACAACATAGCATGATCAGACAGATGATGTCGTTCTTAGATGCTACACAGCCATATGAGCAGCCCTAGTGATGAAGAAGATTCTTAAAAAGGCATAGGGCTGCTCATATGGCTGGGGAGAGTAGACTTAGATTGTCCGATCCACTCCCGAAATCAGGGCCGGGTAAAGTCACTAGTGACGTGTGAAGCAGGGCGGCGAGGTGAGCTCAGATACGAGAACAAAACATAATCCAACTATATTTGACACAGCGCAGTTACCCGCGATGCAAAATAGTATCCAAGGGGTTTTTAGGCTCTTCACCCATCTGCTTCCGAATTTGTTTCTTTTGTGTCTTTGTCATCAATCCTTTCGCTCGAAGTCCTCGCTCCTTTTTGAGCTTCTTCAATGCCTCCTCCGTCATCTCTTGTCGCAGCAGCTGCTCAACAACAAGCTTCTTGCGGCTCCGCCTATCGCCCCTACCGATAAGAATACCAGCAGTGATGTTACAAGTAAGACTAAAGCTGAGGATTACAGCTGTCAGGGCTTTAGGCCGGACTTTGTAGTAGATACCCCAAGTAGTGCCACCAAGAGCACATTGAAATAGAGAGTGGCAGTCGAGAAGGACAATGATGGTGATGAGGAGTCTAATGGAGAATGCGTGATGCGTATAGGTCTCGTGAGGCCTGTAGAAGGTATGGGATTTCGCAAGTTTAGCCTGATGATGTTCGAGTTTTGTCTGCTCTCGGGCGGTTAGGACCGGCACCTCCAGACCTTGATCCTCCGCTTCACCTGATTCCCACGCAGACGAGCGAGGCATGTTTGGTAGTTCGTTATGGTCTTTCAAATCACCCAATCCTCGTTCTTTCCGCAGACGCCACGTGCGATGCGCATAGAAAGCAACGAAGGCCATGTGATAGGTGTCAACGAGGCGGAAAGGGAACATGGTAATGCCAACGACGCAGAACAGGGCAGTTAAAATCTGATCAGCAATCTCGACAAAATAGTCTTGCCGGTTGCCGACATAGATCCAGCCAATGAGGAACAGAACCCATGCCGCTCCCCAAAATGTGATGAGGAAGAAGTAGAGAGTGACAATGAAACCGAGAGGGTTGCGCACGTAACGTCCGAAACCGCGCATGCTTCGCTTGAACTTTGCGCGTCGAGAGTGGAGAAGATGGCGCACATGGTCGTCCAGGGCAGCCTTTTCTTCATCGGACCAGCCTGTTAGTGAGGCACCGTGTGGTAGGACAGCGTAGTGGTGGCCTGGTCCCTCGTCCATGGTCGACAGAACAGAATCGATTGTGTTGGTCCTGCTGAGTTCTCCACGAGCCGCTCGTTCTACCTCGCCTTGCTGTGTCATCTCTGACAACTGCTCCCCGCGTCTTGCTTCTGAACCTGTGCCTGTCTCTTCGTCCGATGATGATTCGGAAGCGGACTGCGCGAGATCGTAGGTAGGCTGGCGGTTGTAGAGCCATGGGAGATTGGGAAGGAAGAGCGAATTCTGAACATTATTCAGAGTTGTGAGTGCGGAAATCTCAGGATCTGCAGGGTATGGTCAATTTGTGTGAGGCATCTTGCAGAGGACACTGACCTATAACATCGAGCACATCTACTACATTGGCTTGCATGGTGTGCTGGTGCTGGTGGTGATCCTTGCGCCGGATGTTTATAGCTGAGATTTGCCTGTTCAGTCCTTGTCTTTTTGCGCTGGGCCCTCGAGATGGCGGAGGGCCCGTTCCAGGGACAAGGTGCCCTGGCCGCGAGCCTTCTTTTTCTTCGTAGAGAGGCTGTAGCGGGGTGGGCTGGGCCGTGAGCTGTCGTCGCAATCCATCGTCTTCTTGAAAGAGTGTGGAAGGTGGGGGTCGCGGCTCAGAGCTGCTCCGTCTTCGATTGCCTTGCCAAGCATCATCAGCAGATGGCTGCTCGGAGTGTGTCGGCTGCGGAGTGTGCGCGGTCTGCGGGACTGCTGGTCTCCGTATCCTGATAGAGGAGCTGCGCAGTCTTTGGGGGCTCAGCGGGGTTGCGGAAGGCTGAGGGGCCGGCGTGCGTGTCGTTGTGGTGATGGTAGGCGATGTGATAGTTGTTGATTGCGGTCCATGGTGAGTGACGGATGTGCCGTGTCCAGCTGTAGTAGAGCTTGTAGTCGTTGTCGTGTACGGGCCTTGGGTGGTGGTTGTCGAAACCGTTGATGACGCCAGCGGGCGCCCCTGTTCGCCCTGCTCACGCTGTCGGTTATCCATGACTCTTCCAGCGATAGTGGCAGAGGCTTTCTCTCTGCCAGAACTTGCTGTTGAGTCGCACTGCGCTGGGGTTTAAGTAGCGGCTTTCCAAGCTGGCGATCCGGCGGCACCGGCTACTGCTTAGTTCATTGTTCGGTCAGCAGCGTGCCTACAGATGCTCACCAGCAATGGGGTTAAGAGCATCCGAGAAAGGAAAGAGGCGCGTTGACACTGCGATAGGCGAGAGAAGCAGAAGAAATGTGTGCGGAACGGTGAGGAGAATGGACTTTGTGCTGCGACGAGCCATGTTGTTACCGCCCGGGCTGCCCTTGCCGCTCTCGCCCGGTCCCTCCAACACGTGGGGTCTGGTTGCATCTCCAATCTCCACGAAAGCTAGTACATAGTAGGTGTACCTCGACGTCTGACATAGAAAGCTCCCGTATCTCGTAATAAAGGGTCTCGGCATACGAGGACGTTGGACTAGGCACATGGCGATGCCGGCAAACGATGCTCAAATCATCTTCAGCATGTCTCTAATCCATGTTAGCACGGGTTGCTGTGGTGGTGCACTCAACCACTGCACGTAGCATGCGTTTGCGTCCTCGATAACTGGCTCTTCTCCACTACTTGTAATGTGCCTACAGATAGTCTCATGGTATAGTCTTCACGTGTCAGATTAAGAGCGGAATGCGCCCCACGTGCACTCCCGTTCCGCTCCGCAAGGCTGCGCTTGTCCTGTTTGTGCAGCTCTGAGCGCCTTGGCTGATGCAATCGTGGACCCCTGGCGTCTCACTGCTCACGTCTGTAATTGTCTTGGACATGACTTTGTCCCTTACATCTTCTAGGCTCTATTGTCATCTTTGCACGAAGACATCTACAAGATGAAGGCTATGCGCACCCTCATACCCGCCTTTTTGATTGCCAGCCGGGCCACAGCGCTGCCTCAAGGTCGCCTCGGAAAGCAACTAATCCTCGACGCGTCGAGAAATCCTGCCAACCCTCTCGGAGTCGGGCACTTTAGCGAGTGGAGCCGGGCAACAAAGAAACAGTTCCTAGTCGATTGGCAAGCTGGCAAAGCGTCAGAATGGGCAATCGTACAAGGGAATGAAGGCGGAGACTTGGACAGCATGACCGCAGCGCTTACATGGGCATACCACCTTGAACACTCGAGTGAGAACACATCGCATCCGATCAAGGCAATCGCGCTGCTGCAGACACCCTCTCACGCGCTGGACCTGAGACCCGAGAATAAGCTGGCCTTGGACAATTCGCAGATGACTCCAGGGCACGAGGATTTGCTCACCATGGACGAGCTGCCAGAGGACCCAGAGACTCTTAGCAAAAAGCTGAGGGGGATCGTATTGGTCGATCACGCTGAGCCTTTACGGAAGTGGAGCCATGCGAAGATTCTCAGTATCTTTGACCACCACAAAGATCGAGGGACGGCGCCAGACGCTGAGCCTCGCATCTTCAAAACAACCGCCAGTTGCACGACTATCGTTGCGAGACAAATGTTGGATGAATTGGAAAGGCTGGATCAAGAGTACCACATGCCCCATGAGTTGCTCGAGCTCATCCTCAGCGCCATCGCCATTGACTCCGGAGGCTTGACAAGCGACAAAACCACCAAAGTCGACATTGAGACTTCAAAGCGTGTGCTCAAGCGTAGTAACTGGCGCGATGATGATCTCGAAGAGGTCATGGAAGAACTGGACGACAAACTCACAAAAGCGCAGAAAGACATCGATCACCTCGACCTACGTGACCTCCTCCGCCGCGACTGGAAAGGCGACTTGATCGACACTCCGTCCCCGCGCACACCGACCGTGAGCCTCGGCTTTGCATCTATTCCGTACTCCATGGATGAGCAGATTCTGAAAACCGACTTCGCAGAACTCTTCGATTGGTTTGCAGTACACGCTGCATGGACAGCAGAAGCCGGCGTGGACATCTCCATATGCCTCAACAAATACAAGAAGCACTACAAGGATGGAGAGAAGGAGAAGATTCGTGAAGTTGTCCTTACCGTACGCGATGACGTGCGCATTGACCAAGATCAAGCCGATTCGCTATTCAATGTGGTTAAAGAAGCGCTGGAGAACAACGACCAGGGTATTGATTTGGTACCATGGCATCGGGCGGACGAGTTGGCTCCTAGACAGATGGTGTGGACACATAAGTCGAATGCTGGGAGGAAGATATTTAGACCTATCGTGGAAGAAGCGGTCATGAGCTGGGATTAAGTATGGGTTGTTTTGGGAGGGCTGGATACCTTCAGTGCACCGTGTAAAGAGAGGTTCTGTTAGATTGTACAAAGAGGGCTGGATACCTTGAGTACACGAAACAAGGAACACCTGTAAATTCTTCATCAAGGCTGTAGCACTTCAATGCATTGTACACTCAATTCATTCATTCATCGCGTCGTAATCCACAATTCTAATCCAAAGCCACCAAATCTGATAGGGTACAAGAAGAAAACAACTCATAGCGTCGTGACACCCAATCCTGATCAAACAAACCCCAAACAACATACAAGAACAGAAAGGACCAAACAACTAAACAACGGCCTCGCCTTCAACCCTCCCCGCTACCTGGCTGTGTTGAGTACCCCTTGGGAGCCAGCCCTTTCGGGCGGCTACAACTCAGTGGGGACCCTCAAGCCACGGTGGAGGGTTGGGGATGGCGCGTGGCGTACCAAACACTAGAAGCGAACAAAATCCAAGATCCAAAACTCCATATTCCTTTAGTGGGTGCAGGGGTATAGAACGCCAAAAACTCTATGCAGGCTAGTCAATATCGATCAATAATACTATCGTGGCCGAGTGCTGCGCGCTGCCGCTGGCTTTGAGCGAGCGTTGGCGTTGTTGTTCTTTGGTGACAAGACTTGAGTTGGAGCCGTCTTGGTGCGGGAAGCAGCGCGCGTCGTGCGCGTAGTGGCTGCTGGCTTGGCAGCTGCTGGCGCTTTTGTCGTAGCCGTTCTGACTCTTTTCTTGGGAACGGCAAGTTCTGCTGCGTTCTCCTTATCCTCGCTAGACACTTCGTCGCTGCCGCGCTTCTTTCCACGGGTAGATTTCATTTCTTTGGTGATTGTAGGTTTTGGGGCGGTTTTGGCGACAGCAGGCTTCGGCTCTTCCTTGGGAGCTGCTGACCTTGATGAGGTGGCAGGAGGTACGGTGCGCGTCTTGCGTGTGGCGGGCGCAGGTGCAGGGGCTTTATTCGCAGGTGCAGTCTTCGCAAGAGTAGGTTTTGCTGCTGGAAGTGACGCGTCGAGGAGGTCGACAAGCAGCATCTGTCGCTTGGTGGGGGGAATACGGTTGACGCGTCGCTCGAGGCGTGATCGAAGACTGGCGCATTGGGCTTCACATTGGGCACGCAGCTTCTCTTGACGCGCGGCAACTGAGAAAGCAGGTGTTAGCGACAGCTCTGATGCACCAGAAAGAAGGAGCCATACTCTCTAGCTGAAGATTCGCGACCATTGCGGCTTTCGCCTCGGCAGTAAGTGCATGTGTGAGGTCGCTCATTGTGGTGACACGTCGTGAACAACGCGTAAACAAAGGATGTTCTAATGGCGTACAGAGGAAGAGAAGCTAGGAAAAGACGTTGATGACTTTCTGCAACTTTTGAGATTGTTTTTGAGAGTTTCTGAGTAGTTTTTGGGGTGGTGGTTGCGGCTTCCTCGATCTCTGGTGTGGAGTGTTGGAGGGCAAGAGGGACGGAGGGCTGGAGAGCGTTGAAGTAGCAGCTGCAGCGCCAAGCCTCAGCGCCACGAACGTCATTGCAGGATAATTGGCCATGTGGCTCGTTGAAGCTCTAGACACACTCTATCTTGCGCATTGCAAAGCTCCAAAATTTCACATAGAGTCGTAATTGTAGCTTCAAATACGCATAGGCCTTGATATCGAACTTGAATAATGCTGCCTTTGCGACCTGCAGGAAATGAGTCATTTCCCTGGTAAGCGCGCACGTGACCCTAACTCTCAGCTCCGGCGTTGCGTGCGAAGCTCCGACATCTGCTACCGCTGCGGCAACCTAAGCTCAGCAACATCAACCCACTCGCCTTTGCATACACGTAATCAAATACCCAAAACTCGCCTTCAAGATGGTGTTAGAAGCTTCCATGATAGTGTAAGAATACCTCGCCTACCACTTCGACTCATACTGATCCTACTAGTGTCGACAATAGTGAAGCTAGCCGAAATGGTGATTACGTACCCTCTCGATGGGAAGCGCAACAAGATGCCGTAAACCTCATATTCTCCGCCAAAACCGGCGCGAATCCAGAATCTTCGGTCGGTCTGATGAGCATGGGAGGCAACACGCCGGAGATCCTCACGACCCTGACGACAGACATTGGCAAGATCCTCGATGGCTTGCACCGGACAAAAATAAAGGGCAGCTCACATTTCGTGACTGGCATCAACGTGGCAGCTGTATGTAATTTTGAGCTTCGAGAAGTACCAAAGCTGACGAAAATTGTATAGTTGGCTCTCAAGCACAGGCAGAACAAGTCGCAGAAGCAGCGGATAGTCATATTCAACTGCAGCCCCATCGAGGAAGACGAGAAGAACTTGATTAAGCTGGCAAAGAAGATGAAAAAGACGGGTATCAGCATCGACATCATCGCCTTCGGCGAGCTTAGCGACGACACGACCAGGAAGCTGCAAGCCTTCAGCGACAATGTGCAGAGCGCAGAAGGTTCCTACCTTGCCACTGTTCCACCCAGCGCGAACCTTCTCAGCGACTCGCTGATCACAACACCCATACTTGGCGGTGATGGCACCTCTAATGCTGGAGCTGGTGGTTCTGGTGGCGATGGCGATGGTTCTGGTGGTGGTGGGTCCGGTGGTGGTAACGACTTCGAGTTTGGCGTAGACCCATCAGTGGATCCCGAGCTGGCACTGGCACTGAGGATGAGTTTTGAGGAGGAGAAGGCTCGGCAAGAGAAGGAGAAGAAGACGAAAGAGGCAGCTGAGGGCAAGACCGAGCTTGAGCCTGTGGCAGAGGGTGATGAAAAGCAGCCGCTACTGGATGATCAAGGCCAGCCAAGTGGAAGCAGGAGCAAGGACAAGAAGAAGGATGATGATGATTCGGACAAGATGGATACGGCATGATATTAGGCAGCAGCAAGGCGTCAAGAGGCGGGTTGATCATAGCTATCAAAGCCTCTAGGATAGAGCATCTATGGCGTCTATTGTATCACTAGCACTGGCGTATACCAAAGCATCAGAGACAGACGAATGAACGATTATGATGAATGTAGGCTATATTGTCTTAACTGCAACAACTTTGTGGCTTTAGGCTACTAGTGCGAGTGTCTAGAGTCGTCTCTACTCTTAACAGTGGTGCCAGTCCAATCTCTGTGCTTCCCTTGGCTTGCACCCCCCTTTATTACACCTCTCGTGAGACTATACTTTTAACATGTCATCACCACTACGCGCTCGAATGACACACTCAGTATTAACTGTGGTGCCTGCGCCTATCTTGTGCCTGGAATCCCTACAGCACCACTTGTTCGGCAAAAGCTGCCCGAAGCTTGTCAAGCCGCAATATTATGCCTCCATCTTCGATTGTCCATGTCAATTAAGTGCTTTTGCTCACCCTCGAACCTTAACAAAACCATCCAAGCCTCTATCGAATTTCTCACATCTTATCGGCATCTCCACTGTATAAAAAGGATTCTTCATCACGTAATCCGCGTACAGCTCGTATATCTTCTTTATCATTGTGTCCACATTGGGTTGCTGTGGCTCGGTAAAGAGCAAGAACTTGATGCCGGTTTGGGTTTGGAAGCATTGTATGCGGAAATGGCTAGATTCGAGGACTTCGAGACCGGTAGCGCGGACGGGGAAGGTAGTTGGGGTTTGGGAGGAGGTGGACGTGGCGGTGGCAGGATGGGGAGGTGGGGGAACGGGAGAGATATTTGCGGTTATTGCGTGCATTCTGAGAGTTGAGTTAGACACCCTCAGTATTAAGATATGTCTTATACCAAAGGACATACCCGTGAAAGGAACCGGCGAGCATAAGGTAGTCGTTGCTGGTGAGCTTGCTCATGCCTGTGTGAAACTCGCGATTGTAGATAAGACCGCCAGCTTTGCTAATGACGAAGAGCGCGAAGACAACCCTAGGCACCATCAGACAGGGTCCTGAAGATAACGACGGAAGTTTCATACATGTTGACCTGTTAGACCTAGTACTATGAGTGACAGCGGAATCTCTTGGAGCTCCAGTCCGGTAGAATGCAGCTAGCTGTCCACGCAAGTCCGGCGCGAGGCAAGGAAGTCTGCCCACAGTAGTTGTCTAGCTGCGTAATATGACGTGGGTAACGTGGCAATCTCTCACTCCCTGCGTACGTCTGACTATCACGATGGCTGTGTGTTTGTAGCTGCCCTGGAGGCTGACCGCCCCCGAATTCTGCCCCTCCAACATGCAACCCAAGCTCTAGGCGGTTTGACAGCTCAACAGCCGTAAACTCTCTCTCTACGGCCGGCCGTACCTTTCCAGCTGTTCTCTTCCTCTCTACTTATTAATCGTGGCCGCTTCAGTATCAAAATCTTCGTGCAAACCACTCAGCCGTAAACGCCGGTTCAGCATTTCGAGCTGTCGCACGCCTCCGCAGTTGACTGTTCGAGCACCCGCCTGAGCTCACGACCCAAGTAGCAGCCTGAAGGTCCTCGGAGCTTCATGTCGAATCAATCTATTCTCCGGATCACTCGCGAGTTGAGCGAAATCCAGCGGGGATCTGATCTCTCCCTTGCAGTCGCCTGTCGTGATATCGACGTCCGGCATGTGCGGGCACTCATAATCGGCCCACCAGATACGCCGTACGAATTTGGCTTTTTTGAATTCGCTGTCAAGTTCACGCGAGACTACCCCACAAAGGCACCAAATGTGACGGCGATAACAACGAATGGTGGACGCACGCGCTTCAATCCCAACATCTACGCCGGAGGCAAGGTGTGCTTGTCAATTCTTGGGTGCGTAGAGCATGAGCATATGCTACCATGAATCGGTCTAATTGTGCTCCAGGACATGGCGGGGTGAGCGGGGCGAAGAGTGGTCGTCGGCACAAGGCCTTGAATCAATCCTCATTTCCATACAGAGCCTCATGTCTACAAACCCTTACGAGAACGAACCTGGCTTCGAAGACGCAAACTCCGACTATGACAAGAAGAACCAGGAGACATATGTCGCCAAGATTCGGCATGAGTCGCTGCGCGTATCTGTAATTGAGAGACTAGAAGAGTACTTGGGCATCCACCAGGATCGGCCTGGGGTGACGGTTTACAACGCCGAGGAGGACTATCAGTCAAGTCGAGAAGATGCACCATTCGAGCCATTCAAGGACCTCTGTAAGCGACGGTTCTTGTGGTACTATCAATCGTACCTGGCTCGCGCCGACGAGGCAGCCAAAAAGAACAAGGATGGAGATCGCTTCGAAAAGATGCCGTTCGAGGGTCCTGGCAACACGATGGAGGGTACTTTTCAATACACGGCCCTCCGCGAGCGCCTCGTCACGATATTTAAATCGCTCAACAAAGAGATGGAGGGCTGGGCTGTAGAGGGCATGTCCGCGGTTCACAAGGAGATGAGCATCGCCAGCAATCTCCAGCGTCAGTACGAGCAGATCGTGGAAAAGTACAAGAAGAATGACGCAGTCACTCTCGACCTGGATCTCGTGGATAAGAATCCTTTCGTGTGGCAACTGGTCCTGTTTGGTAGGCCCATGACGAACCTTGACGGCGGTATGTTCAGGATTATGCTTTACATCAGCCCGAGGTTTCCGGACGTGCTTCCACGCGTCAAGTTCGATACTCCAATCTTTCACCACCGCGTGTCGCCTGACGGGATCCTCTGCTACGATGCTACCCGCAAAGATGACATGCGTTCGCATATCGAGGCTATTATCGCTGCTATTGAGGAGGAATCACCTGCATATGATCCGAGGACCCTCGTCAACCTAGAAGCAGCTAAGCTGTTCTGGGGTGCTCCCGACGAGAAGAAGATCTATAATCGACGCTTAAGGCGTTCGGTACAGGATAGTGCCGAGTAAGTTTAGCCTCTGATCCCCTGCCCGGGTTCAACCATGCCTAGTCTGGCGATCACGGTAGTGGCATACGCAACCAGCCGATCGTGTCTGTTGTACGAATTGAGGGATACGGCTCCTATGCTAACACTCATGTAACAGGAACTGCTTTTGATAGAGCCGGGCAGCAGCTGGCGGTGGAATCATGATTTCAACAGCCCGACGGAATTAAGCATGATAGTAATTGATACCCCTGGCCTGACTTCTCTAAAAGGGTCTCACGGCTCGCATATTCGGCGTTATAGGTCTTTATGAGCATGGTATGGCACAAGTGCCTCATAGTATGGCGTTAATACATGATAGTCCCTTCGAGGTAGCTCATAGCACTGATTACGCTCTGAAGAAGCCTGACGTGATGCTCAACTATGTAGCCCAAACTTTGCTAAATTACCATTGGTGAGAAATGCGGGGGCCTTACCCCTGGGCGCGGAGACTAATCCACCGAGCTCTCCGCAAAACAATTCCGCATTGCACCTCACCCCAGTTACAACCAATTGCGCTACAGTTGCACCATATATCATGTCGAGTCTGGAGTCGATACCGTCACTAGGAAAGGTAGTGGTTGTCGGCGGATGTGGCTTCTTAGGCAGTCACATCGTCAGCTACATCGTCAAGCACCACCCTCAGACACGAGTCGCTGTCCTCGACCTCCGAACTAGTTCGAACCGCAATGCTAGTGCCAATGTCTCCTACCACGATGGCGATGTTACCGACGTTGCCTCTATGAAGGCCCTCTTTTCTCAACTTAAGCCAGACGCCGTCATTCACACTGCTTCTCCTCATTTCAATCTGGGGCCGGAAATTCTCGACAAAGTCAACGTACAAGGGACCAAGAACCTACTACAGGCGGCGCAAAATGCCGGAGTGAAAGCATTCGTATACACAAGCTCTGCGGGTGTCGTCCTCGATGCTGTGACAGAACTGGTCAATGCGGATGAGAGGTGGCCGCTTGTTACTGGAAAGGCACAGCCGGAATACTACACCACCACGAAGGTGAGAGATCAATTGAGAGCAGTACAAAGCTTTATGCTAATTTGACGTTTAGGCATACGCAGAAACAGCCGTGCTGGAAGCGAATCGCAAGCCAGAGAGCTTCCTAACCTGTGCCATCCGTCCGGCAGGCATCTTCGGCGAGGGCGACGTCCAGTTGCTTCCCAAAATGGTCTCTGCTTACCGCAAGGGACAGACCAAGTTCCAAGTTGGCGACAACAACAATCTTTTCGACTTCACCTACGTCGAAAACGTCGCCCACGGGCACCTCCTCGCCGTTGTTGCGCTCCTCAAAACGCACAAGATTCTCCCCACCGTACCCCTCGATACCGAGCGTGTGGATGGTGAAGCCTTCTTTGTCACGAATGGCGAGCCAGTATACTTCTGGGACTTTGCGCGCGCGGTGTGGCATGAAGCCGGCGACAGGCTACCATTGAAAAGCGTGTGGCACTTGAGCGCAGATGTGGCGTGGATGATCGGCACAGTTCTGGAATATACGTTCTGGGCGCTTGGAAAGACACCAAACCTGACCAGGGCGCAGGTTAGGTATAGTAGTATGAGCAAGTATCATAGTGTCAGTAAAGCTAGGCAGAGGCTGGGTTATGAGCCAATTGTTAGCCTGGATGAGGGAGTTAGAAGGGGTGTGAGGTACATTTTGGAACAGGAGGAGAAGGTGGGTCAGAAGAAGGGCCAGTAATGCTCAACAGCGTCGGTAGGCGGTTACATGGAGAAATAGTTCATCTGTCTCTAAGGCCTCTCCAACTCATCTCTCCGCTGTAGATATTGTAATCAAACATGCCACACGGCTTGGCTTGGCTTGGCTTGACTGCAGTTTTGTCGACTCTGATATGATATACAATTGCTTAGGGGTCTTGCGCCGGAGAGAAAAGTTGCTTATCTCGCCCAGGATATGCAATCTATATTCACATGTATTATGCACTCAATGACTTGATTATTGTTCACTGGGTGGTACCTACCTAGGTACGTCTCTGCACGTGCGGATAGTCTGCTCGAAGTGGTTAGATTTTCCAGCCCGGGTCCATTCCGGCGAAGCACAAAGTTCGCCTTGAACGACTTTCGCAACATATCCAACCCCCACCGTTATCCGGCCAGTATGGCGCGAAAACACCAAGTATGTCGCGCCCGGTTCTCCCCGATTCAGCATACGAAGCTCTCGGTCTATCCCCAAATACCATGAAAGACCTGATGAATCCGAAGCCGGCGAACGAGCCTACCGAGCCTGCTGCCCCGAACCTCCTCCAAAGTGACGAAGACAATGCACGGCCTCTGGCTCCGAACGAGACATGGATAACGCTATATGCCGAGCTACTGCTGCATATCCGGACCATCACTCTGTTCGCGTCTCTGCGCACAAATTATTCCCACGAGACAAGCGCGAAGCTATCTGCTGATGGAGCATACATCACCGTCTCGCATGAGGGCCAGTCTGCCACTATCCGTCTACCCATGAACGTCAAAGGAGAAGGCGATGCCACTCTCTCATTGCCATCGCAGCCGCCGAGCAAGGAGTTGACACTGCGCTTACAGATGGAAGAAAGAGAAGGAAGCGATCTGCTTGGAACACTGCGGGGCGAGGAGCGACAAGTGAATATCGTACCCTGGGACGGTGCATCGTTCAGCCAGATCCAATTCTTGGAAATCACCTGCAAGGGCTGTGAGAAAGTGATAGTACCGAGAGGCCAGGTGGGACAGTGGAGGGATTTGCCCAACGAAAACTGGGCCGAGATGATGGATTTTTGGCACTGCCATAAGCCTGATGAACATGATTTGCACGATGACATGCAAGAAGAGGTTGTCAAACGAAAAGGCTATGCAGCTGGTAATCGCTTGGAGGCAGTGAAAGGTGTAGGGTTTGTAAATCTCACAAGCTTTCTCCTGAAGCAACAGGACTGTGAGGGCGCCCAGGTAAGAGAACCCCTAACCTTGATATGGCCAACGCCGAATGTTCCGCTCCCAGAACACAAACGTCGCCGGGTGCAAAGAAGGCGATCTAGCCCTCCCCATGGCATTATCGTCGATACAACCGCCCCATAGCAATAGACTCATACACCATCTCACAGCACCGGACGGATCCTCTTCTCTTGGTTGATGGGTCGCCGGTGCTTGTGAGCGAGCGGCCTGGCGTTTCACTGTCTTTATACTCTTAGATCCTTGAGATTGGCAGGATAAAGCACAGGCAACATATCTACATGCTGAGTTCCTACTCATACCACGGCTCATGCTGACATTGCCTAGCTTGTTTCTGAAGAGTACGTAGGAAGGGATTCAATTGTATGCAAGCACTGTGCCCACACACTCGGTAGTCAAGACGAAGCCACCAATGGTTGGTGGATACATAAATGGAACACAGGTGTTGCGACTCCTCTTCGGCCAAGTTCACCCACCACATACACCATGCAAAGATGGATCGCAGCCCGCCTTCTCTATCTCATTGAGAATTTTGGTGTGCGCAAATTTCACATCCATCCTCTCACCCTCACCACGACTCCCTCGAGCGACCCATCGTGCACGCCTGACTCCCGAATATCAACACCATCGTTGCTCATTTGGGTGTTCACGCCGGACCTTCTCTTCTCATCCTCGGTCCCTTCACCGAATCGCCACGATCCTGTGCGCTCGATGAAAGTCTTCTACCAAAAGCAGACTTGGCAGCCGCTCAAGCCTGGTGAGCCAGAGAGTGCGACTGTCGAGGACGTGGAGTTCCCACAGGACTTGTATGAAGAGTTGGGGAAAGTGCTAGAAGAGAGTCAAGGATGGTTGCCGCCAACGACAAGAAGGTTTCAGGGATGGCATGTTGGGTTATTGCAACGGTTTGATGAGAATGATGTGTGGAAGGCTGAAGGTGGTAGACAATTAGTAGATACGTGACGAGAAACAAAAATCCCCTTGAGCCAATTACGTGACTGCACCCTACCTTGGTTCATCCCTTCCCAATGTTCCGAACACCTGGACATGGCGGAAGTGTTGCGTTCTTTCAAGGCGTATTAGTAGAAGTAACTCCCATACTACTCCCTCCCTCTACGACAACAGGTGCCCGGCCTGTGTATCGCAGCCCCGCAGCTCTCACATTGTAAGCGCCATTGTCCGACGTGTTGGACGTGTTTCTGGCCCCCACGGTTCCGGTGAGTGGATTACTGCACTCGCCCAATCGAACGGCATGTGCATACGTATGCTCGCACCCAGTATATCAAAGACACGGTGTTGTGCACATGGACGAACTCCGGGAAAGTCGGACAGGACACTGCACATTGTCGTGTGCGCATTCGTGCAAGAGAGGACTGGCCTTTTTTAACATGATTGACGCATTGGGCTGGGCTGGGCTGACCTGGCCTAACCGTCGGATCGTGGCAGAAGGAGCAGCGATGGATGGCGCAGGCCCCCTGCGTTCACCTCGACCTCTCACACAGCCTCGCAAGCCACCGACCGCCCTCATGCTCAAGCAGCAGGAACGGCTCATAGCGCGACGTCTGAGTGGACCAGACGACGCTACGAGTTGCTGACCGGAATTCTTATGAGTTTAGCCCCGTTGTGTCGGGAATGGATGGCGCGAGTCCTTTCAGGTGGCAACTTGCGGGAACAATGTGGTCGATGGGGGGGGGTTGTTTGGTTTGACCGCCCTTTGCAGCCCGTTTTTGGTGTGGTGACGGGCTTGTGGGCGAGCAAAAGGCGGCGGCGTCGTCGTCGTAGTCGTCGTCGCGCTTTCACTCCGCAACGCACATGCGCAAAACGACGGGGCGAGTTAGTGGGCGGTATTCCTCCACCCGCGTTGCGAATACGGGTTATCCATGGTCGAGGCTTAGCCTCCAGGCAGCAGTGCTTGGCGCTTCACGACGCGACTTCCTGTCACCGGCTGACAGCTCCAACGTTCCTTCTCTTTTCTCAATCCACTCCCCACCGCACCTTCCTCTCCTCCATCTCTGCATTCAATCTTGCGTCCTCAGGCTTTGCCCCCCCTCCTTCTGCACCCTTCTCCCCCGCCGCCCTTGGTATCATCTTTTGCCGCTCGTAGCCCGTCTTACTCCGATTGCTGCGCCTTCCTATATACTGCATCACTTCCCTCCCCCAGCACGACCAGAGAGGATTACCGCCGCGCGCCCTTCCCTCTGTCTCCCTCTGTCTCCCCACCTCTCTCTCTACATCTCTACCTCTCTCTCCGGCCAATTAGTCGACTGTTCTCCGCCCACTCCCCCCGGTCAATGAGACCGTCATCACGGGTTTTGCACAACCACTTCCGCTTGGTCCACAGGATCCCTCGGGCTCTGTGAACTATTCAGTCGCCGTGACTCATAACCTGAGGCCTCCTTCCCCAATACAAGCTCAACCGGAACCAGTCATAGCCAACATGTCTGCACCCCACGGCCAGAACTGCCACCCCCGCCGCCGTCCTATTAAGGGCCATGTCTCCCCTCTCAGCACCCATGGCATGCACCTTCGCAAGAGCGGCACCTTCTCATCACCCAAGTCATTGTCCAATGACCTCTGTGACCTGGAGAACCAACACTTTATGCCCCGACGGTCGCCAACAAGCACTGAGAGCCTTGAGGAGCTCCTCCAAGACTCCAGTGTCCGTCGTGTCGCCAACCTCCTAAAGGACTTTGACAAGAAGATTGCTGGGCACAGGGCGGCCTCTGCTACTGGTGCTAACATCCTCAACGATCCCGAGGTGCTTCCTGTACCAAGCTTTGTCCTTGACAACGCTACACTGGACAGCACGCCAATGGACATTGACTCCAAGCCATCTGTCGTCGAACAGAACCCCCACGAGCACGCTTCGGACAGCGGTCTGGGATCCAGCATCAGCGGGTCGAAATACGGTAAGGATGCATGGCAGCTACCCGTCTTGGACGCCCCACATGCTAACATACATAAAGACGACGCCTGCACCCGACGCTCCAGCGTCCGTGAGTCCATCAACACCTCTGTCAGCTCTACCCACTCTGCTGTCACGCGCTCCTTCTCCGCCTTGGGCGCATCCGAGGAAAAGCACACTCTTGGCGAGTACGCTTGCAAACAGATTCACGACACCATCATCAAGCCTATCCTTGCTGAGGAATCACTCAAGGACTTCCATCCCTTGATCAAAGACGTCCCACGACGCATAGGTGAGAAGAACATCTGCAATCTCCGTGATCTCGAAAAGACGCTCATCTTCCTGGCTCCTGTAAGTGGTATCCGTTATCTTTCTGAGCGTGCAAAAGCTTATTGCGTTTTCCGCGGGTTTAAGGAGCTTTCGGCTACAGCGACTTCGTACCTACGCTTTTGCGAACGATCAATTCAGCTTCTGCATACGACTGTCGAGTACCTCTCCGAACAAGACCAACGACTACCGTCCGACCGCCCGTACACTAACAACTACTTTCTCGACTTGATCGAACAGATCCGACGATACGCTGCAATCATGGCGGCCACACGACAAAAACAAGAGAAGGGCGAGGAGCTCGACGAGATGGACTACTCCCGGTATGATTACGCCGCCGCCTTCCTGTTCACGCGCTCGACTAATCAAGCAATCCATAGTGATGAAAAGGTCACACTGCGCGGCGGGCTCAGTCACAATGGCCGCCCTGTCGAGCTGGTCCGCGAGAAGAATGGCAAGGTTATGCCCATTGCTGAAGATGCTGAAAAAGCCTACAAAGGCTTGTCAAAGCGGGCCCTGTCCGACGATGACATGGATGACGACGAAGTCACGCGCTCCATGGCTCGTCGAAGGAAGTCGGAGAAGCCTGGAGATGTCATGCACGCCTGCCGTGACTGTAAGAAGGAGTTCAAGCGACCATGTGATCTGACCAAGCACGAGAAGACGCACTCCCGCCCTTGGAAGTGCACCGAGGAGAACTGCAAGTACTTCGATCTCGGCTGGCCGACCGAAAAGGAACGCGACAGGCACATGAACGATAAGCACTCGGCGGCCCCTGCGCAGCACAGGTGTCTCTATCCCCCATGCACCTACGCTTCGAAGCGAGAGTCGAACTGCAAGCAGCACATGGAGAAGGCACACGGATGGCAGTACGTTCGTTCGAAGAGCAACGGTCGCAAGAGGGCTTCTGCAAACAACGATCATAGCCCTACTACTCCACTCACTCCTTTCACTGGTACACCCCAGTCAGCAGTTCTAACTACCCCAATCACGCCCTTTGTTCCGTCGCCTCAAGTGCCCATGATCGATACTTTCGACTACTATGGTTTTGGGACTCCAGCCCTGAGCGTTCAGGGCTACCAGGACGACTTCCGCCGCGATTCAGTGACAACGGACGGATCTCACTTCACGTACTCGTCTGGACACTCACCCACTGAGCCAACGTCTTTTGATGATGCCGTGACCCCCGAAGACACCACCATCAATCATAACGTGGTCTTCAACCAATGTGGCTTGGGAGCAAACTTCAATACCGGCTTCCAGCAGCCAACGCCAGCCTTGAGCACTACGTTCGACTTTGAACCTCTCCCATTCACTTCCAACAGCGCCATGACCGCTGGTCTACCACACCTCTCGCCTATGGGTCAGCCTGACGTCACGCTCTTCTCGCCAGAGATGCATATGGATGAAGGCTTTGGTGACATGGACATGCAGACATTCAGTCGGCCAACTGAAGACTTCACCTTGTTTGACACGGCTCCGCCGAGCACTATGTCATTCAACAACACGGCAAACTTCTTCCCTGACTTCAATCAGGTTGGAGGACAATTTGACACGTTTTACGCTGAGCCTACCACTACGCTGGACGATTTGATGGGCAACAACTACGGAAACCCGCAGTAACCTGTGGGTTACATTGTATACGATGAAGCGAGCATTTGAATAGCCATTTCTCACATTTCTTGTTTCTCTACGGCAACCGCGCTACTGAGCTGGAGTTCTGGCATTGTTTTGTGAACAGCGAGGATGGACGATCCTGAAAGAGATGGAATTATGAATACGGACATGGATTATGATGCTTCTTCCCTCTGCTACTGGAGTGGTGCGACGGTCCCAACAGAACAGAAAATCCACAAAACAAATGGCCTTTGTTTGACGGGTTTTCTTTGCTGCAACTGATTTTGATCTCCCCCCTTCTCCTTCTTTTCCGTATGGAGTCCAAGGCTGTGGTTGAGATCATCAGATAGTGTATATTATAGAATACGAATAGTGTGGAGGAAGCTGATTGTGCCCTGAAACGTTGCTTCTGTGACTGTCTGTGACTCTTCTGTTGTGACTCTGTTGCGGAACCCTTGGGGATGTGTGACTCCAAGTCATGCTAGCGGAGGCTGCGCCACCCAAAACCATCAAGAACGACAGCTTTCACTAGTAGCGAACCGATTGACATCACAAGCATCCGCGTCAAGCGGCTTGATGGTGGGTGTTAGCGCGCTGCGAGCTTAGACCAATGGGACTAGGGAGTTGCATGGCTGTTTCAAGGGCCCGGGTTGCACACACTCGAGGCTGAGAACCCCCCTCTCACCATGCCGTCGCCGCCTTCTTGACTGCAACCTCTAATCTCGAGGCGGAGTCTGTCACTCCCTTGACAACCCTTCTTATCGCTCTCTACAGCATATTGTTAGGTCCCTTGTGGCCATTGCACTCTCTATAGGTTAGGTGACGCTGGTCGTGCCTGCCTCTATCGACTGTCCGTCCTTCCACGGTAATCGCGTCCTATCGAATTGAGCCGTTCTGTCTTGTATTTGTTTGTTTTTTTCTTGTTGGATCCTTGTTGTGAAGATGTTGGGTTTTCACAGAAGGACAAGGTCATTAATCCCGGTAAAGGACCTGGCCAAGTACGACAAGGTGTCTCTGGTTGAGGATGAGGAGGAATGGTATGATGAGGAAGAGATGGAGGTTGCCAGCGCCCCAGATGCTGTAGACAGGTCGCGTCAGAGACAAATGATGCTGGTGTACCTCGTCTTTCTCGCTGAAGCGTAAGTCACTCTCGTCCCATCCCATCCCCAACGGCACACTGTCCTAAAGTCTCAGCTAACCCTTATCGCGCAGCATCATGGCCTCGAGCCTTCAACCACAGCTTCAAATGCTCCTCTCCTCCTCTGACTACTGCGGAAACATTTCCACGTCCTATCTTCGAAGTATTCTCGATTGCGCATATACCTTTGGTCAAACCTCTGGCCTTTTCTGGGGCTACCTCGCCGATCGAATGGGACGAAGGCGCGTCACACTCCTCGGGCTATGGTCTATGTTGATTTGCTGCTTGAGCATGGGCTTCGCAACCAGCTTAGCCAGCTGTACGATATTCAGGTTCTTCGCAGGCATAGTCAGCTCAACAATCATGTGCACCAGTTTGACCATGATCGGAGATCTGAGCACAACGGCGGAGGAGAGGGCGAAGAATGTGGCTCGGTTACCGTTGATCTCGTTGTGTGGTTCTATGGGACCGCTCATGCAGGGCATGGTCTCGGAAAGCCTACAAGCGTATGGGATGGTGTGGGAGAAGTTCCCTATTCTAGGATCGGAGCTCGTTTGTGGAAGCCTGCTGTTTGCCATTGCGCTTACTGCGTCAATCATGCTCAAGGAGACTCTGCCGCTTCATTCCGACCGATTGGCAGACCCAGTGGACGTCGACTGTGAGAAGGCCGCTTTCCTCAGCCGCGAGTCCGAGGATACCACAATCACCCTTGTCGACTTCGCCCGACCGGAACCCATTACCATTGCCCAGTTTATGCAAGCGCCCTCACTTATTGTTCTCTTGTCCTCCTTCTGCCTCCTCTCCCTTCACGCTTCAAGCTTCGACGTTCTCCTGCCTCACCTTGGCCACAGCAGCACCCAACACGGCGGAATGGGCATTCCATGTGATTGGCTTAGCATCGTCGTCCTGGTGGTCCGCGGCATTGCCGCCGTAGCCATCTTCTACGCCATCCCTTTCGCCATGGAGAAGTATGGCGTCCTTAATCTCTACCGCTCTGTCTCTCTGCTTTTCCCAGCAATCTACGTCATCACGCCTCTCCTCACCCTTCTCGTAACCTGCTCTGGCTTGGCATCCATCGTTTCCGTCTTCTCCATCTTTAGCAAACATGTCCTTACTGGTGGCGCTTCCGTGCTCGTCGCTCTTCTTGTATTGAACACGACGCCTGATGCATTCTCCGCTGGTACTGTAGTCGGCATGATGCAAGTCGCCAGCCTCTTCAAAGCGTTCGCTGTCGCTGTCAGTGGCACGAGTTATTACTTCAGTGACGAACTCAGTCTTCAGACGACCAACCTGGCACTGTGGACGTGTCTTGCGCTGTTTGGCGTCTTCGGTGCTGGACTCGCGTGGTTTGTCAGGGAAAGACCGAGCGTAGAGAAAGACTTCCCAAGTGAGGTGCTTTGCTGGGAGACGTGCTTTGACGTGGATGCTGAGGAGCAGATGGAGTGACGGCAACGTGTGGATTCGACGTGGTTGTTGGAATCTCTGTTCAATATGTCTCAATATGTACTCACGGTGCAGCATCTGTGTTTTTCCTATGTGGTCTTGTTCTTTTACAATTTTCGTTGCGTCCGACTACATAGTACTTGTCATTCCTTGATGTATGAATAACCAACTCTGTCCTATATATCATTACAGAATGCTCGTTTCTTGTGCCCTCTAGGTGATGCAATGTTCGGTTGGCCCGTGAGAAGGAAGCATCCAGGCATTCATCATCTGAAACGCGCCGTTTCGGTCGTCCATCTGTGATACCAAGGTGGGGGGTGTCCGGGGCAACCTTTGTTGTGGCCTACCCGAGTGTGTTGCCCATGCGGTATTTTAGTGTTTCGTAGTGAGTGGTCTCCGCTTCTCGGTACCGGCATCTACTGCAAATCGTGGCTAGTCTGACGTTGAGAAGTGGGCAATGCGGGCGAGGCTAGATGTCGCATCAGCGGGATGCCCTGCCCCTGCATTAAAACAGTCGTAACCATACCATGAGCTCCAGGGTTGTTGCTGCTGGGGACCATAAGGGAGCCTGGTCCTGGTCCCTGGCTCTACCCTCATCCCTCCTTTCCACTTTCCTGCGCGCCCAAGGCAGTATTTGTTTACACACACCCCCCCATCTCCGTACCACCACCATTCCAACACCCCCGCCCTACCCACTCTCGCGACCCCATATCTATAAGCCAAGCAGCAGCTAGCAGTAACCAACTTCTATAGTCGCGTACGCGATGACGCTCCGCGACACGTATGCCGCTTTTCTGGCAACGCCCTCCACAGGCGCGCTCGCCGACAATGCCGCGCTGCACTACATCTCGACGCTCACCAGCATCCACGACGCCACAGCCATTATCAAGCACTTGTCTGTCCAGGAGAAGCTGCTGACGAAGACGAAGGAGAAGATTCTGGATGCGATAGAGGGCCATCGCGGCTTGAGTGTCGATGTGGAGACGACGATTGAGTTCAACAGCGGTGGCGGCGCCTATCTACCAGGCCTAGATGACAATTTCGTGGCAGATCGCATTGTCACGTTCCCAATGGTATCATAGCCCAGCCTACAGGTCTTTACACACTGCAGTACTAACCATGTTCTCAGGTCCACATGGTACACTTCGATCCCGCAGGAAAGATTACACAAATCCGCCAATACTGGGACCAGGGCTCCCTCCTCAGGCAACTCGACGTAATCGGCTCACGCTCCCGCAACTGGCCTATTCGCGACGGCAAGGAACAAAGCCGTCTGATCGCCTCGAGCTCGGCAGCAGCCGTGCAGCTCGAATCTGTGCCTTCCTCTCGCCCTTCGACGGCCGCTTCTCGAGGCGCAGACGATGTCTCCATCACCACCTCGCGCTCAAGAGGGTCGACGAACAACGCTCTGAACGACCCGCACGCGTCGCTATCACTCTTCCAACCTCGCGACATCAGCCAAGAGGAGCCGCGCAGCTCGCAGCCGACAGCGCCGCGCGTGCAGTCGGCGAAGCCTCCACCACGCGAATACTCTGAGCTATTTGTCGGGGAGAACACGACCTCACCTTCGCCCTCGCCGCAGAAGATCCCAGTCAAGGCAGGTGGTGGTAAGAATTACAAGGCCAATCGCCTTTTTGAAGAGACGGAGGACTCGTCGGCCACGCGTGTGCCCATGAGCGTAAAGACGAACGCTAAAAAGTACGACCACTTCGATTTTGGCGACGGCGAGGATACACCGAAGGTTCGAGAGACAGCTCGCGCGGCTACTCGAGGCAAGCATGAATCACACTGGGAATTTGAGGATTTCATGACGCCGCACAAGACGAAAGTCAAAACACAGCCGCAAGCTATGCGAAATTTTGGCTGGAGCGATGATGAGGTTGGTCCATTCTATCAGCTACAGATGCTAGAGGTTGATCCCTCGTCTCTGTGCTCTCCTCTTTGGGAACATATGCTGACATGCCTGCGCTACAGGAGGTCTCCCCGGTCCGCCGCCCAATCATCCACAAGGCGCGTCCTGATGCCGACGCACACTTTGACCTTGTCGACGACGGCACTCCTGAAGCACAGCGCAAGTCGGCTCCCACCAAAGGCAGCACCAGCAACAAGGGCCAGGGACTGTATGAGGATCATGTCACGCATACCACCGAAGAAGAACAAGACGTCAAGCGTCCGTTGAACGACGTAACAACAGCCGTCGAGAACAAGAACCGCTCCAAAGACTTTGGAGCCCACTGGGACATGACAGACGATAGCCCGGGACTTGGCAAAAAGGGCGCAGCCAAGAAACCCACTCACGAAACGCGAAAGGCGATGAACACGCACTGGGGCGAGTATCAAGATTCTCCAGAGAATAAGGGTATCAACATCGCAGGAAACGGAATGGGGGGGAGGAAGGGTACTGAGGCTGCCTGGTCGTTGTACGATGATAGCCCAACGAAGAAGGAGAATACGAATGCTGATCCGCGTGGAATGAAGAGTACGACGGACGCGTCAGGCGGGAAGCAGAATGGCGATTCATTCTGGGACTTTTAAATGGCAGTCGCGCTTGCTTTTGGCAACGACTGATCGATGAGCACGGCCTTCATGACGGCCGTCTGTTACGAGTTTACACGGCTTGGAGGGGACACATGGTCGTAGATACCTTCAACCTGTTGCGTCACGAGTCCATGTCCAAAATGTCTCATTCCCTTTTCAGTTTGCTCTCTTTGTTTTTTTTTTTTTTTTGGATGAAGTAGAAGGTCGAGTTGTAGGTGGTACGGTTTTCATCTGCGTTGCTGTATATAGTCTGCCAGCACCGAAGCCCGCGTACCAGATGTATGTATGGAGCCGTCATTCAAATATCTTCCTTCTTGCTACCGACACAGCCTGTCTTTTGACTCTGTCACTCTCGATGGCAAGATGATAAAATCTCGGACCATTCAGTATCTTATGCTCCAGCCCTGCCCTAGATATTGAAGACGTGATTGATTCAGTCGCCTTCGGCCCTTGTCAAGATAACCTCAAGCTCATCCCCTACCCTCCAGCTGTCGACATTCCCATCCCACGGCACAAACTTGACGTCTGCCTTTAGTCCCATCCTCTGCCTTTGTTCGTCCAAAAGCTTCGTCCTCATACTAGCCCATATAGCACGGAACGCTTCGCCCTCGCCTTCCCTCTCGCCCCCTTCGCCGTCTTCGAGCGCGTCGAACCAGACACCCTTGTCGCCCATGCGGTGGAGGTCATCGGCAGGATCCATAGAAGCCCAGATATCCCAAGGTAGATACTTTATGCGGACATGCTGCAATGTTGGGAGGAATGAGGAGGAGGAGGAGGAGGAGGAGGAGGAGGAGGAGGAAGGTGATTGGAGCATAAGTAACGCGTGGACGCAGACTTGCACCCAGTACCTGATCTTGAGAGGGAGTGCGTAGCCAGGCCGTGTGACGCTACGATTGTGGTGCGACTGCTTCGATATAAAGTACAATGGAATAGTGATAGTAGTGAGATTAAAGGTTGGGGAGGCGAGGTAGGAAAAGAGTGGCGTTACTTCCATTGATACGAGGAGGTCTAGTTTTGAGGCGATGTCTTCGGCTGAAGCCTCCTGGGCCGGTTCTCGCGACGGGTCTGTGAATGGGTAATGGTTCGCGAAGCCAAAGGGATCGTTTGAACTGGTCGGTTGAGTGGCGGTGGGTTGGCGGAAGGAAGGGTAGAGTGAAGTGTTGCAAGGTTCGTAGAAGTTGTCTTCGTAATGGCCGCCTTCGTGATCATACTCGTCGTAATGCCCGTTATACTGCGCACCGCGTACAAAGTCTACATCGACTTCAGCCTCATCGTGTTCCCAGTACCACTCATCTCTCCCTTGTTCCCTATCTGGCGGATACAGTTTCAGATTGGGGAATGTCACCCAGTCGAGTTCGATCTTCTTTATCCACTTCAACCATTGTCTACCCGGCCCATTCTGCTGCTCGATCCTTTCCAACAGCGTCTTGAGTACGAAGGGGCCGCAGCTGAGGAAAACGGTGTGGTTCTTGAAGAGGACTTCGAGAGCTTCTCGGGCTATTTGCCGGTTGAGGAGGAAGTATTCGTGATGGAGGACGAGGAGGATGGCAGCGGCAGAGGTCTTGAAGTATTTCAAATTCCTGCGTTCGATACGGAGGGCGCGCTCGCTGCGGTCGTCTTGGATATTATAGACTTGATTGTAGACCTAGAAACTGTCATTTCGTCGGTGTTCTTGAATATCAGAGAGTGGGGTGGAGGTATCTACCTCATCTCGAAGCTCGCGGGGAAGCTTCAGGAAGGGAAAGGCAGACTGCGTCAGCCGTGTATCGTTTAAATTTCCATTCTGCACGTCGACAAGAGCCGCACCAGGCGCAAACGACTCATAGCTGTCCATATTCGCTCGTCACAGCCGACGCGTCGTTTTCGTGTTGCTTGACCAAGCTCTCGCTTTTGCCCCGCAGGCAACCCACCCGACTTTCGTTCCCCGCCATGGACCGGGTTTGCACGTGACAATGTGCTTTTCATCCACCCCCGGGCCTCACCTACCTACGGGATAGTAAAAGCGGTGTAGCAGGCGAAAATGCTCCATTGGGCAGGAGCGAAAGAGGGATCATGTGAGCAGGCCGAATGTGCCTTTGTAATGTCCTTTGTGCATAGTGTGTGTGTGCCCTTGCCCACGCAATCCTCTCGCGACCTTCGCGACTATGAGAACCGTGGATGCAAATTGTGGAGAAATACCGAACCGTTCCAGATCTGCCATGAGGCTGGCCACTCTGGAGCCGGGGGAAAAGAAGGTTCGAAACGTTATTGCCAAGTCTAAATAATGTCTAATGCGCATTGAGGTCATGGCCGAGCTGAAGTGTGTGGTTATTACTCAAATCACCGTACCAGACTACCAGTACAGGGAGCCACATGTTTGCCCAATGCGTAGATGATCGTTACCACGTTGAGCATTTTTGTGAGGCCACAGTTGCGTTGCTAGTTTCTGCTTACATGTGACTCTGAGCAAGCCTACAGGGAGGCAAAGGCTTCCGGGGGTGCGAGACTCCCGCCGTACCTTTCCAGCTTTAGTTTCTACCTAATACCTAGGTAATAAGCCGACCCGAGAGTCTTTTCCCGCGATGCCACTGTTTTGTTTTGTTTGGTCGATTAATGCATCACAACAGAGCTGGGAGATGCGTCTGCCGAAGATTTGGTGTTCCCAGTCGACCAAGGTTGAGCGCGTAATGACCTGGCCGGGTTAGTATTGCAGTTGTGACACGGTCAAAGCCCCCCCCCCCCAACAGTTCCACCTATGAACGGTTGCCGACTGCTGGCAGGTTGACGCGTCGGCGCACGACATGAGTGCTTCGCTTTGTGTCTTGAAGTGAGACAGTGTACTGATGAGATAACGTGTCGTCTTGCTATGACACCAAAGGTGGGTTCGATGCTGCAGGTTGGATGGTGGCTTGGATCGGAGAACAAGAGTTGAAAGGTATGCCCAATCTCCATGATGCTTGACCCTACCGCAAGTACAGCAGCTTGTGTGCACTGACGACCGTTATATCTCACTGCACAGCCATGTCGTGTTCCTGGCTAATGCCTCGAGATGTGCAGGGCGGCGTGGGACAAACTAGGAGCCTAGAAACGACCATGACGACATGATATAGAAACGAAATTGGTGCTCAGCGCGAGCAAAGTGCTGGCAAGACCATGGACCCTCGATGGGAAGGTCGACCACAGAGCGCACTGCGGGTGTACTGGCGACGGTTGAGCGGCCTGTGTTGCGTGTTGCACCAAAGACTCTGGAGCACAGAACATGCATTGGCACCTGACACAAGACGGTTGCTTTCAGAGACCTGGTTGTTGGGTTTGCGTCTGGTTGCACCGCCCAGGTCGAGTACAGTGTGAGGAGGCAGGTTTGGTGGCAACATTCGGCAACCAGGCCATGTGCGTGTGGTTGATTTGTACCAAGCTCGAGCCAAGCGACTGGATAACGAGCGAAGCGTTGCGGAGTGGAAGCAGCATAGTCGGCGGAAAAGAATTGTTTGTTTGGGACCTTTGGAATTGATGCTGTAATTGGGAGGAGAGGGGGGAGCTCAGCCGTCCATTTGTGTAACCAAGTGACCCAAGCACAAAAGTCTCCAGGCTTTGTCTCAGATGATAGCATGCTATTCAGGGCGGCTAAACATCAACAAGAGAGCTGGGAACCATGTATGGTTTTGGCATGGCTGGAAAGGTCCAATAACGCCTTGGCAAGAGCTTCCCCGTTTATTTGCCCTGGCTTTGGTCCAAGGTAGGTCATGCGAAGGTGACTTTGAGAGGTTGTGTTACTCCCTGGCAACCAAGACGCGAAGCAGCCGACAAAGTGTGTGGCATGACATGATTTTAGATTGTTGCCTTTGTGCAGAACATGGCGGGGACACTTTTCTTGTCACGGGGTTATTGGGGGAATGTTTATTTCATGGTACCCGTGTATTGAGGATGCATCATGGTACCCGTCCGTCGAGGAGGAAGCTTTCCGGTTCTGCCCCACGAGACACGAAACGGAACAAAGGATAGCTAGAGAGAGAAAAGGCAACTTGTAACGAGGGGGGTGGGGCCCATTCCGGGCCCGGAGAGGATGCAAGCGGCCATGAGGGATCGTCGGCGGAAGAGGGCTGCAAGCGCACAGAGTGCAGCGCAGTGCAGCGCAGTGCTTTATGCTCTGCCCTCTCGCCGCTTGGGCAGTTGGGCAGGAGGGCGTCGAAAGGAGGGCGTCGAAGGAGAGAGAGAGAGAGTCGAACGAGTTCGCGGCCCTCGTGGCGGCGTGTAGTGTTGCAGCGGGCGGCGGGCTAAGCCAGCAGTCGACGCCTAGTTTGGCTAACGCAACATCTCGGGGAAACCAGATGGCTACAAGTGCACTTCTACCTTAATTTTGCCGTAGACGACGACTGACGACGGCCGCAGAGTGTGCAGCTAGCCGCCGCTAGAGAGGCTGGTTGAGATACACGAGGCCTCGATTGAACGATTTCCCACGTGCGCCCCGGCTGAGCGCTGGGCGGCTGCATCCTCATTAATTGGCTCCCTCGCTGGGCCCTGCGCATATCCATCGTCTTCGCCCCGTCCGTTCCCCAACGTACCTCGACGAACGACTCGACCACTACAGTACTGTACTGTACTGTACGGACGACCAGTGTCCCTCCCGAGCGTCGCACACACGTCCAGACCGCCGCCCGCTCGCTGCTTTGCCCCAGTCGTGTCGCCATCAAGCCCGTTGTGCTCCCCCTCCGCGCCCTTGGGACTGCTTGGGCCCGTCTATGCAAGGCACGTCGACCTGCACCACCCCCATTCATTCATTCATTCATTCATTCAATCGTCCATCCATCCATCCATCCATCCATACATTCGTTCGTTCATTCAGCCAGCCAGCCAGCCAGCCAGCCAGCCAGCCTCCCTCTGCCTTTTTGTTCCGTTTAGACTTCCTCCAGTCTGCACTCGTACTCGGCCTCGAACTGCTGCCCTCTCCATCCCATCTAAACGCGGCCGTGGCCCACTGTGCAGCCACGTCCTCTTTGGCTGCCACCACGCTGCGAGCTCCATGGTAGCTTGGCCCTCGGCGGCACGCCCATCTCTTGTTTGGCCTGGTGCTGCTGCTGCCCGCCAAAAGAGGTGCCCTGGAAATCGTCATCGCCGAGCTTGGCTGCTAGTAGCAAGCATAGACTGGACCTGCACCCGTCGACTGCACGCCTCGCCCTCGCCCTCACCCTCGCCCTCGCGCATCGCGCCTTCCTCTGGACAGTCGAGAGCTACCTTGGCACTGGCCCTTCTGTCTCCTCCTCCTCCTCCTCTTCCTCCTCCTTCTTCTTCTACTTCTTCTTCTTCTGCTGCTTCTGCTGCTTCTTACTAGAGAGGAGCAACCGCAGTCCTCGTGCGCCCTCAACCACCTTACCCCGACTGCCTGCCTACCCCATCCCTCTGCATCACCTGCAGCTGCATTCTCTCCCTCCCACCCCACGCTTGCTGTCATTCTTCCACCCCAGAATCTCCACCCTCTTTTTATTCCTCCCAGTTCTCAATTCCACCTTCTACTACTGCCAACGCATTACCGGCCTATCACGCTGCGACCACCCCTCGTCTTGCCCCACCTCATTGGCTAGCCACCCCTTTCACTGGCGCGACTCTGCATCACCCACCCGCAGCCCCAACGCTCCAACGACCAAACGTCGTTCTTGGGCTGAAGGCTGTGTGCAAGACCCACGCACCTCATCTCGCTACTACCATGGATACTGTCTCTCATCAACGGCACCCAGCACCCGGCACCGTGTCGCAAGGACAGGCACTCCCATCCATCGCCTCCCTCACCAGTACCCTCTCCCCGTCTGAGCAGAGCCCCCTTCGCCTCAGACAGCAGTCTGAAGCTCGCGAGGTCCGCGATTCAGGCAATTGGTCCATCTCTCAAAGCAAGCGTCAGTCTCCTAATATCGCCTCTCCTCCCCACACCCACACCCTCACTTAAACTAGTCTAATTGATCCCTTCTAACATGCACCCCCTCAGACTCATCTACTGTCTCCCAAGGTATGGGTTTGCAGCTACAAACGCTTCTTAACCCCTCTGAAGAGCTGCCATCCCGCAACTCGATCCCTGAAACCCCTTCTTCGGCTAGATACCCCTCTGGCCTCTCCCAGTCATCTCAGGTATGCACCCATCTGCCTGCCCTTCTCCCCGCCATGGAGACACGCTGACGTAACGCTAGTCTAATGCTCTCCCATCGCTCAATCAGGGGTTCGATAACCGGCTGAGCTTTGAAGCCGGCTCGCATTTTGATTCTCGACGCAGCAGTGTTGACAGCCGGATGAACGCTGGAATGAACCATCTTGCCATCAGCCCGTCTTCACCATATGACAGCCAAAATGCCTCTCGAGTCTCGCTTGTTTCGAACCTCCAGCAACAACGAGGAATAACGCACCTCGACACACGCCCCAATGGCGCCTCGCCCTTGTCGCCCATGAGCCGCAATGGCCCGCGTGCCAACCACCCTCCACGACGTGCTCCCGTCATCAATCCGAATCCGCGAAGCGTATCGGGCATGCCAGACCCCATGGCTGCTGCCCCAACCAAGGGCTATGCCTGGGCTTTCCCGGATGAGCCCGAACTAGACGACAAAAGGGTATCTAGCAGTGGTGAGTCAAGTATAGAACGCTCAACGCTCCCATCGCGCCAAAACAGTTTTGCCACATCTGTCAATAGTAGCATCTTTACCACAGACTCCAAACTTCCCTCTGGACAACAGCGATTAGACGATGGCACGCATCCCTATTCTTACCTTTCGACCAGCGTACTGACTATCCGTAGATATACAAAGCACCCACCACCACTCTATGCAACATCGCAGCGTTACGAGCTTGCAGGGTATGAATCACGCGGATGCTTTATCTCCCGGCAGTGGAAACTACAGTCGCACTCCCGAGCTGCGGATCAGCCACAAGATGGCTGAAAGGAAGCGAAGAAGCGAGATGAAGAACCTCTTCGATGAATTGAACAACATCCTGCCCAACTCTCCTGGCAGCAAATCCAGCAAGTGGGAGATTCTGACCAAAGGTAACTTGACTCCTTATCCTTCGTTCTTATTTGCGCTAATCCAGGCCAGCCATTGAGTATATCAAGAACCTTGGCAGAGCACATGAAGCCGCCCGCGCGGAAAATGCTCGCCTGCGACCAGACGCTGAATTCTGTCGACGAGCGCAAGAGGAGAACGAACTACTGCGCAACGAGTTGGCCGCTGTCTGGAACGCTCTTCGCCGGGTTGATCCCGCCAGTCCGCACGTCTATGGGAGCATGACGGGCATGCTTGCGCAGCAACAAGGCGCCACACCTGCATCCACAAACAACGTGCTACCGCCATTGCAGCAGCAACAACAACAACAAGCTCCACCACAGCCACAGCCGACTCAATGGGGAGCACCGGCTCCCACTGCTATGCAAGGTGTCGAATTTGGTGGCATTCGACCGTACGAGCACCCTCATCGTTAAAAAAACGACACACCCGTTATGCTTCGATGTTCATCGTTGTTTTCTTCGCCCATCGTTCTGTGTACAACTACATTGCCAGCATTTTCACGATTTACGGATATTGTTTTATATATAGCAGCCTCGATATCCAGCTACGACACTAATTCCTTCTGTAGCCGCTGCGTTTGCCGCAGCTGCTTCAGATGTATACGTGGTCATTTCCTTTGTTTTGGTGAGGGACGAGCTTTTGGGTGGGACTGATGGGGGAGGGATTTTTTTTGGGGGCGGCTAAGAAGGATCAATTCTCGTGTCATGACTTTGACCTTGGAGATTCGCGTGTCCTCTGGCACGTTAGTCACTCCTAAGCAGCGGCGTCTGTTTAGCCAACTTCATGTTGTGCTCAAAATTCTCCACATAATAGCCACTTGACGAGATCCCAGCGACTCTTACATCTCCGACATGCTTCGCGGATCTTTTCGTTCGCTTACACCAGGTTGGCGGCGCTTTGCGGGGTGGTTCATACCCATTGGACGAATCATGGGAGGTATTTTCTGGAAAAGCATATTCTCTTTCATCGAGAGACAAGGCGGCATGTATTCACCGTGTTTGAGCATGGTATCACGGAAGCGTAGGGAGGGTCTCACTAGATGCCGCGACCTCGGTCTCGTGCACGTGGATATGTACGGCATATTTCCTTAGTTCACGTTTGTTCTGGCACGTTAGATTTGCATGACGCGTTTCTATGCGTATACAGCATTAGTACCAGCATTTAGTACCAGCAAAATTAAGCATAGCCAGCCACAATCATGTCGATCAGATCTACATGAATTTTCAGGATCTACCTGCCATATTCAACGATTCGCTAGCAGCCACAATGCCATTTATCTAATCCAAACTTTGATTTGGCTCATGTTATGTGGGTTTGTTTTCCTCTGCACAAAGCGACAAGCCCTCACGAGAGGAAGGTGGTGATGATCGCTGATAGGTGTGAAGATACACGGTCGAGAGGTGAAGTCCAAGGACCTATCCGGTCGATTGGAGAGTCGGTTTTGTTGGGTTGCTGGGTGTGCCAACGACCGCTGCCCTGGGAGAGGCATAGAAAGCTGGGTACTGGCAACAGCCAATTTCGGTCCTGATCCGATACTCCTTCGAACCCACAATCCAGGTAACGTAAGCCAAGCCCCGACTAGTCAGGATTTCCAAAGAATTCGTTGGACATGCAGTAGATAGCCACTCCCTTACCAGCACATACACCTAGTTTCACCACTACATGCAACCGTTTCGTTTCCATATGAATCATGTCCTTTTAACCTTGATAATTATCACACCCAAAAACCCAGTGGCCCCAACCAAGTAAAACCACCCCTTGAGACAAAGTAGGGCATAGTCCCAAGCACATGTTTTTACGCTATTCTACTAAGAGAATGTAACATAATAAGGAGACATTATTCGGTAGATAAAGGCAATGAGATTGGTCACGCGAACATCACAGGACCATGGGATTAAAGGATATAAAGAGACATCATTGTACATACGTGAGACTTAACTAACCATAAGACCCGTCCTAGTGTAGAGCGAGTGAAATGGAGAGATGAATGAAACACAACTTTTAACCGTAATGCGCCGTTCCCATAATAAGAGAATGTTGTAGCATCATCAGCAGATAGCTGAAGCCCAAATCCAAACATCATGACCATATGGCATCATACGGTGTGGCTCGTTACTTACTATTCCACGCGATCAAGACAAGACACACGAAATGCATGCTAGGGAAGCAAGACCATGGGAGAGACGTTTAGTCAAAGGACTTCTTGGAGCCCGCGAAGTCGCCGAAGCCGCCACGGTTGAAGCTTCCACCGCGACCGCCTCCACGACCTCCTCCACGACCGCCACCGAATCCACGGCCACCTCCACGGCCACCGCCGCGTCCGCCACGATCACCGAAGCCTCCACGGCCGCCGCCGCGACCGCCACCGCGACCACCACCGAAGCCGCCACCGCGTCCGCCGCCGCCGTTGTCCTCACGAGCAGCAGCGTAGTCGATGCGGATGTTGCGACCGGCAATATCCTGGCCGTTCAAGGCCTCAAGAGCGGCAGTAGCCTCATCTTGAGAACTGAAGTCGACGTATCCGAAGCCCTTGAGCGAGCCAGTGTCACGGTCGGTAGGCAGAGAGACACGGGTGATGTTGCCGTATTCGGCAAAGATCTCCTGGACGGCGTCGTTGGTGCAATCGAATGACAGGTTGCCGAGGAACAAGGTGTTGCTGGGAGCGCTACGCTTATCGCCATAACGGCCGGCACGGTCGTTGGTCTTGCCCGCGTCAGGCTTCTGGCGAGGGGTGCTGAAGTCGACGTTCAACTGGCGACCGTCAAGCTCGTACTGGTGCATCTCGGCCTGAGCCTTGGCAGCATCAGCAGCATCAGCAAACTCAACATAGCCGAATCTGTTACTGTCAGCAAGGCGCAAAAGCATGATAGGAGCGACAAGACGCACCCTTTGGCACGGCCGGTGTCACGGTCAGTGATGACACGGCAGCCGATGATCTCGCCGAAGCCCTCGAACTCGCGGCGGAGCCAGTCCTCGTCAATGTTCCAGCTCATGTTGCCGACGAAAAGGTTCTTGATACCCTCGCCAGCGGCGGGAGCATCAGTCTTGGTCTTCTTGACAGCCGGCTCAGCAGCGGCCTCGGCCTTGCGCTTCTTGGAAGGAGCCTCCTCCTCGCTCGCGGCAGAGTCGGAATCAGAGTCGTCCGAGTCGGAGTCAGAAGCCTGCGATGGTTAGCATAGTCAAGGCTAGGACAAGGACAAAAAGTAGACGTACCTCGGCCTTGTCAGCCTTTGCAGCAGGCTTGTCCTCGTCAGACGCGCTGCTGTCGGAGTCGCTGGCAGAATCGCTAGACTCGGCATCTTTGGTGGCGCCGTTAGCCTTGGCCTTGGTGGCGGGCTTCTCCTCCTCGCTCTCACTATCGCTGTCGTCCTCGCTGCTGTCAGACGAGTCAGAATCGGAGTCGGCTTTAGCAGCAGCCTTGGGAGCAGCCTTGGCAGGAGTCTTCTTCTCGACGACCTCCTCCTCGCTACTGCTGGCGGAGGACTCGTCGTCGCTCTCGCTCTCGCTCTCGCTGGACTCAGACTCAGGCTCCGGGGTAGGAGCCTTCTTCGTCTTCTTCTTGTCCTTGACACCGGAGGCAACTGACTTTGCAATATCCTTGCTCTTCGACTTGGGTGTCTGTGCAGGCTTGGTAACGCGACCGGCCTTGACGCTCGAAAGCTCAGCCTTCTTGTCCTTCTTGGACGACTTGTCGGTAACCTTGGTCTTGGACATGATGACGGTAGAGTACTCGATCTATTACGTATCAGTATTGTGCGACTAGCGACAGGGTGCCCGTGTTGATGCGACGGCAAAAGGAAAGGGGAGAGTAAACGAGCAACATGTCGTCGCGCATGCGCCGACTCTCGAGGGAGAGTCGTGTGCGCCAAAAGCCTGCGTCGTCTGGATGTCTCAAATTGCGAAAAGCCCCCTGGTATCTCTCGAGACCGCGCGAGGCGGATGTCCCTCAAGCCCACGAAAAGCCCACAAGAGCCCACAGAAAAACTGGCTTCAAGGCACCGTGTTCCCACAAGAGCCGAGAAGCCAGAAGAAAAACCCTCATAGTAGCGAAAAGCCCTCTGGTTGATCTTGTCGCGCTCTGACGAGCGACAGACGTGCCCTCTGCATGATGTGTGAAGGAAAAGCTCAACGATGCCCACTGACTTGGTATGTTCTGGTACTTGATGCGAATGCCCTCAGTAGCCCACTAGAAGCCCTCAAAAAGCCCTCAGGTGATGATCGAACAGGATAGTGTTCGAGGAAGTAATGCGACAAAGGTCGGTGGTAGCGGATGGAAGAGGAAGAAAAAAGGTGCGTTGATGGCGGCGGGCGGTTGGGATTTTATGCGCGAGTGGAAAGATTTCGACTTTTCAGCGGAGCCCATGGCCCAAGCTCGCGGCCAAAATGCGGTGTCGACGACGCTAGTGGCCAACCACCGATTAATAACTTTCTTTCGTCGTGGCAAGCAGATGTGAGTGAGTATTACCTTGTTGCGTGTGTTCAAAAGGCTTTCCCTAGGACCTGATCGCTGTCTACGGTACTAGGACACCGTAGCAGTTGAACCTGACGTTTGTTTGCACCGCTTTTCAAAGGTTTATTTTGTCTGGCAATGGGGACGACGTGTTGGGGACTTTGCCTATGTGACATGCATGGACACCAAAGAAGTATACAATGTAGGCGCCATCTTGCTCGCTAGATTGGTTCAGTTGGACAAGAGCCAACCGTTCTCACATGATAGATCCATGCATACTGCAAATTTATTGCGAAGCATTTGCCACAATAGTAGATACACGTTGTCCTCCCTGCTCTAGCCTTTGTAATACTACGCTTTATTTTTATACTACTTTATTTATAGTTTTTGTACTAAATAATAGCTTATTTAAATATTATAATATTTTATTTAGGCATAAAACTTGCAAAAGCAGTAAATAAAAATTAAAAATAAAATAAAAAAAGTAAGTTTGTTTGCAGGCAATATTAGCAGTATTATACTTTTATAGTATTTGCAAGCACTACTATAAATTATTATTATTATTATTAGTATAAGTAAATTAGTAATTTAAGCTTTTATTAGCTTAATTGCAAGTATTATATATATTATACTAAAATTAATTAGCGCAGTTAAAATGCAGTAAAATACTAAATATATACTAAAATTATAAGCAAAAGCATTTTTAATTATATAGATAATAATTGTAGAATTAAAGGCAATAGTATATATATTTATATTAAATTAGGCAGCAGCTATAAGCGACTTAGTAAAATCGCAAGCACAGGCTGCAGTTTTCAGAAAATAGAGCACTAAATTGTGGCTACACCTCCCACACCTGCATGTCCTCCACGTTGGCCTAAGCTTCATCTGCACTAGTGACACATTCGCCGGGGAGGACACACGACGGCTCGACGAGTCGTTGAATCCACCATCTCTAAAACCCCCCTCAAGCTCCAGGCCAGCTTCAACATGGCGTCGTCAGCAAATCACAAACCCCGGCGGCGCCGCAAAATCGAAGAAGGCTCTCTTGCCCACGTCACCCACGGCACCCTCGACCTCGACTCGTCCACCAATGCCCACAAACCCGCATTCCCGCTCGTCGCGTTCCTCTGGCCTGCAAAAGGCACAGTCTCACAATGGGTCACCATCCCCTTGATCCTGATGGTTGTGGGCCTGTTCAGGTGGACGACGAGCCTATGGAGCTATTCCGGCTTGCAGAGCCCGCCCATGCATGGGGATTTTGAGGCCCAGAGGCACTGGATGGAGATTACACGGCATTTGCCCGTGAGCAAGTGGTATTTCTACGAGTTGCAGTGGTGGGGATTGGATTATCCTCTGCTTACCGCGTATCATAGTTGGGTTTTGGGTGTGCTGTGCGTGGCAGTCTTGACAAAGTCAGCGTAGCAACGCCAAATGCTAATTCCTTCAGTGGCTCTGCGATTAACCCAGAATGGTTCGCCCTCGATGCATCGCGAGGACTCGACGACCCCTCCCTCAAGATATACATGCGCGCTACCGTCCTCGTTTCCGAGTACCTCATCTACATTCCCGCAATCGTCATTTTTCTCCGCCGATATTCGAGGCTTGAACGTGTCAATATCTGGGAGTCGTCCATTGCACTAGTGGCTATATTGATGCAGCCCGGCACAATCTTGATCGATCATGGACATTTCCAGTACAACACGGTCATGCTCGGCTTTGCCGTCGCCACTTTGTCGAGCATGGTCGCCGGGCGTCCGCTCTGGTCCTGCGTCTTCTTCGTAGGAGCGCTTGGTTTCAAACAAATGGCCCTCTTTTACGCGCCTGCTGTCTTTGCCTACCTTCTGGGTATCTGCGTGTTCCCAAAGGTCAATGTGGTTCGCTTCCTTGCCATTGCGCTTGCTACGGTCGCAGCTTTCGCCGTGCTGTATCTGCCATTCCTGCTAGGCGTAGCGTACGACACGTATAGAGGCGTCTCTTCTGACAAACTCCCTCTCCCACCCCTTATGGAGTCTTTTTCTGCATATTGGGATTCGAATGCCTGGTACTATCCCATCGCCCTTCAGATGACGCAATCCATCCACCGCATCTTTCCCTTCTCCCGAGGGCTATTCGAGGACAAAGTCGCCAACATTTGGTGCACAATTCATACCTTCCACAAGCTCCATCGCTATCCGATGGAGCTTCTCCAGCGACTAGCACTTGTCGCAACATTCGCCGCTATCCTTCCTCCCTGTCTGATCATCTTCCTCAACCCAAAGAAGCAGCTCCTGCCACTTGCCTTCGCAGCTGTCTCTTGGGGGTTCTTCCTCTGCTCCTACCAAGTACACGAGAAGAATGTTCTGCTCCCGCTACTGCCCATGACTCTACTTCTCAGCGGAAAGGAGGGTCTGCTGCCGTCGACGAGGGCCTGGGTTGGCCTTGCAAACATGCTCGGTGTCTGGACCATGTTCCCCTTGCTGAAGAGGGATGGACTTGGAGTTCCCTATTTCGTCGTGTCTCTGCTATGGGCTTATCTTCTTGGACTACCGCCCGTCTCATTCTCTGCATATCACGAGGGGAGCAGGAGCGGGCTGAACCTATTCAGCAAGATGCTACACGTCAACATGTACGTCGCCATGGTAGCATGGCACGTGGTCGAAGCCGTCTTTGCCCCTCCCGCAAACAAGCCAGATTTGTGGGTTGTTGCGAATGCAATTGTGGGCACAGGCGGGTTTGGGATATGCTACCTGTGGTGCTTGTGGCGACTATGCATCAAGAGTGAGCTAGTGGGAGGAGCAAAGAGCAAGACACAGTGAAATATGGTCTGGAAAGTGGTGGCTGCATTTCCATATTTATTTTCAAGATACCCCAGCTAGCTGTTTAGAGCCGAGATGGATTTGAATTTTGAATCCAGCTCATGTACATATATATACAAGCAATACAAATGAATGCATCATGCCAATGTCTAATGTTGAACGCCTTCCATGCTGCTGTGTGTTGTACAGTCGTCTCGAAGTTGTCCTCGTTATCATACACGTCTGCGCCTCCAAGCGCAGTTATATCTTGAATCCATATCCCGCCATGCATTGGCGGTATTGGTCGACCAGGGTGGCGCATTCTTTCTGCGCATCGTTGGAGGTAGAGAACAGCATGCATTCGTCGCGTTTGGCCTTTTGGTCGGTGCATACGCAGCACGGCTAATGACTGTGTCAGTCTAGTCCATCCATTCCCTCTAGACTAGGTGACCGAGGCGTACCTTTACTTTCGCAGGCGGCGCGGCGGCGGCTTCGGGCGTCTTGACGTCTGCGCCCATGTTGGCGGCGGTCGGTGGTGCTGTGCCATGTTCAATCAGCGCCTGCATGTCGCATACAAGCCGGCGCAAAGCGCTACGGACGTACCTGATGCCATTTGTAGGATAGCGTGGTGGTGAGTTGAAGCTTCAGTTCAGTCCAGTTCAGTGCTTGCTTAGCAATCGCCTCAGAGATCCCCCAGGCTTGGCACGCACTTCCGCTTCGCCGCCATGGCAAAAGGTCGGTCGGTCCCTGCAGCACACAGGGATGTAGCCCACTACGCATAAACATTCCACCTGCCCCTCCCCCTCCCTCCCGCCATTTTGCATTCGTCCTCTTGCTCGACTCCCCTTCTTCGTCTCTTCTGGAACATTTCTTAACCCCCGCTTTTGTGCTACGGCCGTCCTCGTGGGCACACAATGTCGGCATCCAATGTCTTTTCCCTCGAAGGCAGGGGCCTAAAGCTCACCACTGCCGACGACATCGCGCCGCATATCGAGGCGTTGAAGAGCAACGACCACGTTGACGAGGTCAGGCTCCTGGGGAACACACTGGGCATTGGAGCCAGCGAGGCGCTGGCCAAGGTTTTGGAGGGCAAGAAAGGCTTAAAGGTAGGCCCGCCTCTTTTGAAAGCGCCCTTACTTATTGACACGCTTGACAGGTCGCAAACCTCGCCGACATCTTCACTTCCCGCCTGCTCTCTGAGATTCCCCCGGCCCTGTCACATCTTCTGACCTCCCTCCTTACCCTGCCAAACCTACATACCGTCGACCTTTCCGACAACGCGTTTGGGCTCAACACTGTCGCCCCGCTCGTTGACTTCCTCTCACAACATACACCTCTCCGATACCTCTACTTGAACAACAATGGTCTCGGCCCCGCTGCCGGTGTCCTTGTTGCCGATGCTCTCACCGCCCTCGCCGCAAAGAAGGAATCCGCCCGCAGCCAAGGCAAACCGGTCCCAGACCTCGAGCTTGTGATCTGCGGTCGCAATCGTCTAGAGAACGGCAGCATGGTCGCCTGGGCCAAAGCATACGCAGCAAACACGGGCGTCAAGACCATCAAGATGACACAAAACGGTATTCGTCAGGAGGGCATCTCACACCTAATCGCAAATGGCCTCTCGCACCTCGTTAAGCTTGAAACGCTAGATCTGCAAGACAACACATTCACAACCCTGGGCGCAAGTGCTTTGAGCAAGGTTGTCGGCAATTGGACTGATTTGGTCGAACTCGGCGTAGGAGACTGCCTTCTTGGCGGCCGTGGCGGCAACGCCCTCGCCGCCGCCCTTGATGAGGGCAAGAACAAGAAAATTCAGATCCTGCGACTCCAATTCAACGAGATCAATGCCAAGGGCCTCGCCCGTCTCGCATCTGCTTCTGCGACCGCTCTACCCGCACTCCGCCGTGTCGAGCTCAATGGAAATAAATTCGACGAGGAAGATCCGAGCATTGGCAAACTGCACAATGTACTTGAGGCGAGGAAGGAAGAGTCTGGGGAGCACGAGGATGATGAAGAGTACTGGGGCCTAGATGAGTTGGATGAGTTGGAGAGCGAAGACGAGGAAGAGGAAGACGGTGACGGTGACGAAGAGGAAGAAGGTATTGAGGTGGAAGAGCGCGCAGCGCGGCAGCTTGTGGAAGATCAGAGGGCAGAGGAGAGCAATGTGTCTCAAGAGAAAGACAAGAAGGTGGATGCTCTGGCGGATTTGATGGCCAAGACAGAGATCAAGTAAGCTGTAGACCAGGATCCAGTTGCCTGTGTCTCTTGGACGAGATATGTTCAATCATAACCAGCATATTGTGAATTGGTGTTATTGCTGGGGCATGCATATACGAGGGAATACCATAATAGACTGAGATCCAGTTCTCGCGTTCGGATTTTTCTCTTTACGACTCAGATATCTATAAACGTGAGCGAAGAACCTACCATGTCATGATCGACTAGCCCGAGGCGATCCATATCTCGACGTCGAATCTCACCGTGGCATTCTGCCAGAAGCCAAAGTCCCAGGATTCACCGTGCACAAAAAAAGAGTGATTAAATGCATGCCATCTAATATTGGTTCCATTCATGCCAGGCTGGCAATCTATCGAGATAATCCTACCATGATGGCCGCCATGCTGGAGACTGAACTCTCTTTCATAGCCCACCTAGTCGACAACGTTCTCCTCGATAATCTTGGGCTGGATAGTAAGCTCTACAACCTTGAGGTTGATCTCTTTGTCATGGTGAGACTGCTCTATGCGGCGCTCATAGTCTGCCTCGGAGGCGCGGGGGGAGACGTTGGAGCGGCCGCTCAAGGACTCCTGGCGCTTCTTAGAAACGAGGGACTGTGTGGTAGCGGCGAGTCCGACCTTGTCAATGTGGCTATGGGCGCGCGTCTCGCGCGATTGTAGAAGGTCGGCATCCGCTTGGGTGACGGTGCCCTGCTCAATCTTTGACCTTGTACTGACTTCGGCCTGGTGGAGGTTGGCTTCTTTGTCACGGTGAGACTGCTCCTGAGGTGTACCTGTGAAGGTCTTGCTGCTGGCGCGAGAACGTCCGCTACTGGGGCTAGAGCTGCTGCTCAGTGACATCTGGCGTTCACGCTTGGCTGCGACTGACTGGGCGATGGCGGTGATGCTACCCTTTTCCGTATGACCATGAGCCCTGGCTTCGAGAGAGTGAAGGTGATCGGCCTCGGCTTTAGTGACAGTACCTTGCACGACTTTGGGTTCGATCTTAGCAATTTCCTCTCGGAGCTCGGCCTCTAATTCAGGGCGAGGGGCGTTGGCGTGGCCGACAGCCTTCTGCATTTCTGAAACAATATTAGCTCGAGCCCGAGGACTTCAGTGATTCAATGGCAGCTGCAAAGAGTCTTTAGACGGAGGGTGCCCCGTATGGTGGGGCAAACTGATAGAGAAGGAATGCCCTTACTGCTAACCACACTCTGAACGGTCCTCAGGACCTCAGTAGTGATATCGCTGGGATTGGTGTCGACGGCAGCATGTAAGTCGTTGACGACGGTAAGGAGGGAGGTGTGAGGTGCTTGACCTAGGCTAGGGTCCTGGTCATGCAGTGCCTCATTGGCAACAGCGAAGGATTCGACTGCCGAAATGATGCGAGCTGACTTCTCATCCCGGGCTTCAACGTTCTCGGACAAGCGACGAGCGTCCTCGGTAGTGATGCTGCCGGGGTCGTTCTTCAGCTTGACCAGGATCTTCTCCATGTCTTGCTGAAAGAACTCCTCGCGGGTCGGCTTGGAAGCGGGATCGGGGGCCTGCTTTTCGTGCTTCATGCCGCCCTGCTTTTCGGTAGTGTAGCGATGTGCAGGTGACGTGGCTAATCGAGACGATTGGGGGGTGAGTTAAGTAGGGTGGAAGATGCGGAGTTGTAGCTATGGGCATGGGGGTGGACGATGATAACTTCCTGTAGGGGGCGGCATAGTCTACATTGTCATCGGTAATGACGTTACGGGTTTGGGTCATACTTTCTGTATTGAGTGTGTGCTACCAGTGGGGGGCACTTTCCCACGCTCTCTAAGCTACTAACCAGTAAACGACGTAGAAGGAAGGTGTGCCAGGCATAGTCGTAGTAGGCTCTGGGAAGACGTTGCAACAAAGTCAACCTTCTTCGTGTAAGAAACCTGTCGCTCAGGAAGACAGCATAGAGATACGCGAATAGAACGGTCTTCTTGAGGATGACTCCAACACGAATGCCGACCTTGGGAGTGTTTGACCTTGAAAAATGACGATGATGAAACATAGGATCAGCTTGCATAGTAATTTTATAGACCTCCGGGAGTCACTCGTTCTATCTTGAAAGAACATGTATCACAATAGCTGCATAGGTCGAATCTGGGCCCTTCTCGGTACGGCACGATGTAGCGGCGTGCAAGGAAGAAGAATTTTCCCAGCTTTGTGTGTGTGGAGACGATTGTGGTGTTTGAGTAGTGGATTTTGTGCAGGTATTCGACGGCGTGTGGTGAAATCATTCAGATACCTTACCAAGAGACTGGGAGTATGCTTACTCGTGGGAAAGCAACACGAGATTGTTGAGAAAAGAACCAAGGAGAAGACGGACGGCGGCTGTGAAGACTGGTGAAGACCGAAGAAAAGAGTTTAACGTGTTTTGACCATAACATTTGCTATCTTGTTGCTCGCTATGCGAGATTAGACTACTGCCACGAGTGAAAACTGTCTGCATGTGTCCCATCAAGTCGTGAATTACACCGAACGCCAGTTCTAACTTTGTATGTGTCCATCAAAGGTTTTTTCAGGGGCCCATGTTGAAAATATAGGGTTGCTCCGCATTGTTTTTAGGCCTGGCCGTTGCCATTCGAAGCAAGTTCGTTCTTGATTTTCGGACCAACCACCGATTTCTCCAGCGCCTGCAGCACGTCTGCAACTAGATCAACCTCATCTTCAATACCGCAGCTGATGCGGACTAGGTCATCGAAGACACCCGCTGCCTCACGCTGCTCCTTGGGAATGCCTCCGTGTGTCATGGCGCTGGGAACTTCGACCAGTGACTCTACTCCACCCAGTGACTCGGCTAGAGTGAAGATCTTGGTCGCCTGACAGAAGCGCTCAGCCGCTGCGTGACCGCCGTGGATACGGAAAGAAAGCATACCGCCGCCCATGCCATCGCGGTGTTGCTTTATCGCAATGGCGCGCTGTGCGTGTGAGGGAAGGCCGGGGTAGTTGACTGAAATAATGTGTGATGAGGCCTCGAGAGCTTCGGCGACACCTGTGGCGTTCTTGGTGGCTTCTCGAGCGCGGAGATGTAGCGTCTTGAGACCTCGATGTGCGAGCCAGCAGTCGAATGCTGAAGGTACGGCTCCGATGGCGTTCTGCAGGAACGACAGGCGGTCGAAGAGCTCCGGCGAGTTGAAGGCAGCCGCACCCATGACTACGTCCGAGTGGCCGTTGATGTACTTGGTAACTGAATGGACGACGATATCCGCGCCGTGGTCGAGCGGGTTTTGAATGTATGGTGACATGAAGGTATTGTCCACAACCACCATGATACCGTGCTGGTGGGCGATTGTCGAGACTTTCCGGATGTCGACGAGCGTCAGTGTAGGGTTTGACGGCGTTTCGATCCAGATGAGTTTCGTCTCTGGGCGAATGAGCTCAGCGATGTCGATCTCAATGCTCGGACTGAAGGTAACCTTGACATTGTGTGTGAGCGCTACTTTGGTGAAGTAGCGATGCGTCCCACCGTAGACGTCCGAGACGGAAACAACGTGCGATCCTGCGGCGAGCGACTGCAGAATGTTGGCCGTAGTCGCGGAGCCAGAACTGAATGCGAGGGCATAGCGAGCATGCTCGAGAGCGGCGACTGCGCGCTCAAAGTTGTCTCTAGGAATTCATCAGCCCTAAAAAGACATCAAGATAGGGCCCGACAGGGACCGTACCGGTTCGGGTTTGAGGATCGTGAGTACTCGTACTCGCCCACTGGCTTCCCAACGCTGGTCTGTGCAAAGGTCGTGGATAGCGAGATCTACTTGGATTAGCGATTGGCTACGTCTCACTAAGCCAAAAAAAAAGAGAGACATACAGCCTCAATCACGGCTCCCGTAACGGGGTCATGGGGGCTTCCAGCGTGTACAGCAAGCGTACCGAACCTATGAACTGGTGAAGGCGCGCGTGGCGGGGTGTCAATGGGGTGTTCGGCGACGGTCATGATGGTGTCTCTGGAAATCTTGTGGTCCAAATTTCGACTGGTGCAGAGGGGCGACAGCACGAGACTGAGCGTAGGTAAGAGGATACGAGGAAGGGAAAAAAGAGACTTCACAGGCAGAGAAGAGGCGCTCAAAAGGTGTTTCCAACGTCGTCTCTTGGGAAATAATTATGCTAGCGCGGTTTGCTCGCCGTCCGAATCCGAGCCTTTGTTGGCCGATGGCGCAATATCGCGGAACTGCTCTGGTCTGGTTGCTGAGCGGGACTGTGCCTCCATCATGACTCCCGGGGATGATGCCTTTTTATATACAGGCTGGCATAGCCGGCCGTACGACATCTGACGTTTCTCAGCAATACAACGATGCCGCGGCGCGTTGGTTTCGTGAGTAGTGGGAACTCTTGGGCTAGCGTAGATGGTGTCATCAATTTCTCCGATGCGCCTTGCGACGGCCTTGGCGTGTATTACTCATCTGCGCCCTGTGGCCCGTTGTAGAAGGTCCGTCCATGGGTGTATAATCAAAAGATTGGAAATACGTAAAGTAAGCACACGACAACCATTACGAGCCAAATAGAGTGTTTCGAATGCACATGTGAAAAAGGAAGCTTGGTCGTTCCAGGCCGCTGGTGCCGACAACCACGCTCGCTTGCTATCTACTCATTCTTCTGGTCGACTCTTGAGCTTCATCCACCCACTTGTCCCCTTCTTCTGCTCCCCCTGCTCCCCCTCAGATTCAACCGCCTTTTGCGACGTCGACGTCTTTCCCTTTGTTGCAGCCAAACCAAGGTAATTGCGCCCATCAGCAGCAAGCCCCGCATGCCCGCGCCGCTTCTCGCCCACCAGCACGGGAGCTTCGGCTATGAGATTCTCCATGTCTTCCCACTCCTTCTGGTTCACCACGTCCCATTCTTGCGCCTGCTGCTCAGCGAGCAAGAATGCCTTCAGCTCGTCAACAATCTTGGTACACGATAGACTCCAGCCGCTAAGGTATTGCGCATTCTCGGCAAGGTTCACAAAAGAATGTGATGTGGCATGCGACAGCTGTCCGAAGCCTACCGGTGTCTTCCTAAGAGCTGCCTTGGATGACCTTGCAGGTACCATGTCTTTATCAAGTGGATTTTCGAGCCGCTGAACGACATGTGTCTCTTGTGCAACCAGTAAACGGTGCAAATTACGGCCTACGGGACATACATCTTCCCAGTGCTGGAAACTGTCCTTCATGCCTTGGGTTCGGCATAGCCAGGCCACGTTGTAGGCGAGCAACGACACGCCTTCGATGAACGATGAGTATGCAGGTGGATCTTCGGCAGACAAGTGACTCAAAGGACGATCGATGAATAAGGTGCGCGGCTTCGGGAGGTGCACACGCGGATCAAGCGTACGCGAGGCTTCTGGACTCGTGCTTGATGAGTGCGAAGGGGTGTAGCCGGGAAACGGTACCTTCTTGCCATGATATGACGAAGCTGGACTGAAGAGGGTGGGTTGAGGGTAGTCGTTGTGAGGAAGCGTAATCTCGGCAGGAAGGCGAAGTCCCAGATAGGCAGCCACTCGAACGAGGAGCTGAGAGACGGCAGCTAGTGACGCGGATAGTCCGTCAGGGGGAGCATCTAGCTACGAGTCAGCATGTCCCCGTCGGGAAAGCAATGTATTAGACGTGCCATTCAGATCTCTAAGGTCCCATATCCGGAGGCGCGTCCCCGGTCCAATATTGAAGACGTCCTTGGTGCCCCCATCCCTCGTCTTCCGTCTATTCAGCTTCAGCCCAGCCAGCTTCGCCGCAGTTGTACACAGCTGCATTCGTAACTCTATAGTGTCGTGGTGCATCTTTTCCGATTTGTAATCAAGTCTCTTTATGTTTTGTTGGACCTTATCCAGCTCGTTGGCGCGTCGGGACTCGATGCCGTAGGTCACCGAGGAGAGGTCAGACTTTCGCTGGGCGTTCGCGGCGCGGTGCGCCTCGAGTTGTTTCCTTGTAGCTTCCATGTGCTGTCGAAGGCGGTCTGCTTGCTCTGAGATGAGCTGTAAGCGTTCTTGGATCTCTGCCGTCTCTGCTTTTGTCCGCTGCCAGTTCAGGTTGTTTGTGCACTCGTGCCGGTCGACTAGGAGGCCGCCTTTCGAGTCTGTCAGGGAGACATGTTGAATGGCCCTATCTTCAGAGCCTTGAACGACTGCTGTGACATGCTTCTCGACTGCATCGCGGTCTATCAGCCTCCTCGCGAGCTCGATGCGGGGCTGTTCGAGGTAAGAGCGGGCGCAGGTCATGCAGTGTAGAGGGTATGTAAGGTTGCCAGCCTTCCCACAGATGTCGCACTCCATCGTGGGCAGGTGCTAGGTGATTTCGCCCCCGGGGATTCCGTATAGTGGTAGGCGTAGAGGGTACTGTGAGACCATGGTGAGTGTGCTTTCGCCGCGTAGGTTCGCGAATGTCTATGTCTCCATGGAGCTAAACAGCATTTGCCCCAAACAAGATAAAAGGGTTGGTACTCTGTACAATATGGAAGAGGAGGTGAGTGTTGGGCACCTGGATGAGATCAGTTGAATCAGTCCCAAGCTGTGTGACAGAGACAGCAGAGGCACGAAGAGCAAACTCAAGCACGAGTCAGTCACACCTTCCCCCACGTCATGCCGCGCCTGACAAGTAACAGCCGTTACCAAAGTGCACGTGATGCAAAACAACCCAGCATCTCTCACCAATACGGCAGCCATCGCGCTACTTCTTCAAAGTCCTTTACCTAGCGAACGCGCTCTACTACTCATATTGAAGACGCTGCTCCCTGTTTGCTCGTGCGCTTCACTGACCCACAGCACTGACCCACAGCAAACACCATCACGCATCCCGAATGAACAGCAACTCCGACAGCGAATCAGAATCATCCCTTCCCGTTCAAACTGTGCCAGCAATCTGCTCTTCGCCTCCAATCCATTGGCGCCGCTCTACCTCTCCCGCTATGGATAACAAACTTGCAATCAAGTCGGAGCCGCCCCTCACCCACGATGCAGACTCTAGCCAGCCGCCGCTGCGGCGAGTGAGCTCTGAAGAGACCGAACGTCCGCCCTCTGCTCAGCAGCTTCCCGAAGAGGTAGACGAGCAAGCTGACCCCAATGACGATGATGAGCTGGAAGAGGAAGAAACCGATCCGGCCGACGCGGTTGCTGATTTTGACTGGAACGGCTTGCACGAGCGGTATCACGAAGCTGTTAATAAATGCCACGGTCAGGAGATAGAGATGATGCAGGAGTGGGAAAGCATGATGACTGTAGTGCCCTATTCTCCATCTCATCCTGGAGATGCTGACATTGACCTAGTTTTTCCGCATCTGGGTAGATTCTGGGCATGAGCATGAGACGGGCCGGACATACTCACGGTATGCTTGCATTGCCTACCGATACACCCTGGTTGCTAAACTAGTCCTTATAGCCTTCGAACACGAATGACCCACGTCCAACACTCAGAGGCCACACTGGAGAGAACCCGAACCCACTGTGAGCCAGGATAGCCTTGGCCTTTCTAGAATATATACGCTCATACAGCCTAGATATCAATGTTGTGAGAGCTTTCGAAAGTGCGCTTGACCTCCTCAAGGCCAGTAGCTTCGGTGGTTGATACTCATCGACCTAGGCGCCGTATACCTCGCTCACTATCCGCCTCAGCCAGCCCCACGAGCGCAACTAGTCGCGTCGAGCGGTGCGGTATCGCCTGCCCGGCAGTCGTTGCGTTCATCCAGTATCCCGACTTGTGCGTCTTCTAAGATGCATGTCATGAGATGTTTGATTATGTGAATAACTGTTGGCTATGTCCAGAGCCTACCGTCATTATGAACGTCGCTCGCGTTATGTCGCTTATGGTGGTTCGGAAGAGAGTCCAATAGCACGAGCTGAATGGAGCTACCCAGTAATGAATACTTTTTTTTACATCATGGCAAATGTCGGATTGGATCATCATTCGAAATTTAATAAACAGTCTTTGATTCCGAGTCTATAGTTGCTCCCCCAAAGTCCTCGCTAAACAATATGCTGCAAATGCCCCTCCGAGGCAAGGTGTGTTAGGCATTGCCTAGGCATAGTCGATAGGATATGATAGTACGGGAGGGTTGTAGATTAGCGGTCCGTTATGCGAGAGAATTTACAAGAGCGGGTTGGAGTGGTACTCGGGGACGACGCCGTTAGTCTGAGATTTCTCGGTTTGATTCTCGGTCTCCAGTTCATTCCCGACGCTGTCATCCTCCTCGGCGAGCCATTTCTCGGCTTCGAGGGCGGCAACACATCCAGATCCTGTTGGAACGTCAGCAACCTATCCCCCTCCACATTCTGTCGGTGTTTCCGGGAGTAGAACTTACCTGCACTGGTGATGGCTTGACGATACCGCTTGTCTTGGACATCACCAGCTGCAAAGACCCCCTCAACGCTAGTGAGACCTTGCCCAGGCTTCGTGATGAGGTAACCATCCTCGTCCATGTCGAGCTGTCCCTTGAAAAGTTCCGTTGCAGGGTCATGGCCGACGGCGTAGAATAAGCCCTTTGCATCGATAGTCTGTTCCTCCTTTGTAACATTGTTCTTGACTACCAACTGTGTCATGAGGCCGTTCTTCTTGTCCTCGCCCTTGATCTCAGACGCACTCGTGTTGTACAGAATCTGGATCTTCGGATGCGTAGTCAACCGTCGGGCGTTTGTCCTGCTCGCTCGGAGCTGGTCTCTTCGCACAAGAACGGTGACCTTCTTCGCCTTTTTTGTAAGATACAACGCCTCTTCGACGGCAGAGTCGCCGCCTCCAATGACGACCAGTGGCTGGTCCCTAAACATAGGCAGAGACCCGTCGCAGACTGCACACGCAGAGACACCGTTACCCCAGTACTTGTTCTCTCCTGGTAGATCCAATCTCCTGGCCTTTGCGCCTGTTGCAATGATCAAAGAATCAGCTGTGTGTTCCTCCTCTTCGATTTCCTCGTCGTCGCCCATGGGATGTAGCCAGAATTTGAAAGGGCGTGCTTTCAGATCGACTTTGGCAACGGTTTGGGAGATGATCTCGGTGCCGCAGGCTTCGGACTGTTCGCGCATTTGCTCCTGCGAACGGTCAGTAAGACTCAAGATAGGTAGTAGGTGAGCAAATTACCATGAGTTTCCCTCCCTGGATCTTTGAGAATCCGGGAAAGTTCTCCACTTCGTCCGTAGTGGTCAATTGACCGCCTGCTGCAATGCCGAGCGCGAGGAAGCCCTCATACATGACGGCTACGCGTTGTCAGTCTTGATGCTTCAGGAACAATTGAGGGGACGCACGCTTTAAATCGGCGCGCGCCGCATAGATGGCTGCGGTGTGGCCTGCAGGCCCCGAACTGCAGGTTATTAGTATCTATCTCACAGGTACCTGGACTTGACTCTTATTTTGAGGCGTCTGAACTTACCCAATGACTATAGCATATGTTAGTCGTGATTTTAGTAACACAGAACTTGGCACAACTCACTAACTAATCTTGAGTGCATCTTTCTTGAGTCAACTTTTGGCGTTGTAGTCAAGCTGGCAGTGGATGAAAGCCCCGCGGTAGGCGATACGCGCTGATTATGCGATGCCGCAGCAGCGATAGGCACAGAAGATAAAGATACAAGCCGGGAGGAAGACGCCCTTCTGAAGGCCGACGCGAACACTTTGGCGGCGTGTGCGGGTCTCGCGGGTAGATGTGGTCGGCGTGCGTGAGTGGAAAGTGGGCTGTGGAGATGTGTGATGCACAACTTCAGCCGCGCAGAAGGAGCCTTGTCACAAAAGACCAAGTGACACAGCAGGAGCCGGGAAGGCGTTGGCGATGCTTCAATTACCGAGCGCTGGCAATGGTGGTCGAGGTTCAGAGGTTCCGCGATAGGTGCTTGAGGATGGCAAGAGGGGTATGCTTTCACAAATGGTGCTCAAGCCTTGAGTAGACTTAATATCGGCGCTGCCCAGTGCGGCGGAAATTATGCAAAGAGACTGAGTAAAGAGAGCACACTTCAATTGGGAGTGCTATATCGGCCAGAAAGTGGTGGTTTTGCATCAAAGATTTTTGGCCGGTGTTTTACTACGCCATCGGCGCCGGTCGGTCAAGCTGATGATCCCTGTAGTCTCTTAGAAATCATAGCGTACTAGACTCGCGTACCGCAGTCGCGGACAGGCTTTGGCTTCGAAAACTGACACAGCAGCAGCAGACCATGATACGGTTCCGACTCGTTAGCCTCGAAAAGCTGGTCTCGATTACCTTGCGCCACCATGGCGTCCCGGACTTGCATGGCTGGGCGGGACCTGTCTCCATCTGATTACGCTTGATGCGAGTTCTGGAGCCTCACACATCACACGTCAGCTCCCATCTTGGTACTCAGTCGCTGCTGGTTACTTGTTGTAATTACTAGGTTTCGCTCTTTGTCACCTGTCGCGCTATCTTGCTGCTTCGCTACCTAATCCTCGGCACCTGGGCGCTTCCTAAGATTCTCCACGTGGTAGTAGTGCATGTCTCGCACTGCTTTATCATCTGCCGACCCTAGACGCGTTCCATTGCCGGACTTGCTGTCAGCCGCGTCTCCACCACTTGCGCGCTCAACAATCACTTCCAGGCCTTCATTCTCGAACCATCCAAGGAGCGCCTGTGTGCTCGCATCTTCCTGCCATTGTCCGTTTTGCTGGTTGGAGAAGCACTGCAGCCGTGGGGGGTTCTGCGGCTATTAGCCCGCTGACGCAATGTTGGGGGGTTGGGGGGTTGCGAACCTTGTCATTATCTCGGACTTCCGTCGTCGAGCCTGGTGTGTGGATATTGTCGATAGAAACAACCACTACACACGAATCTGGGGATGACTGAATGAAGGCAACATCTAGTGCATTGCCGCCAAGCGGTATCGCAGTTCCTCCTGTCGCTGCTGCTCCAATCGTAAAGCTGAATAACGCTGGTATACCTTCGCATGCCACGAGGATCTCATTTGCCTAGTCCAGCATCAGCTTAGGCCAAGAGATTGTTTTCTGGTGATGCTTGCCTCGCCATTGTTCCTCGGGACGTTCCATATTCCAGAAACTGCGACTTTGAACTTCGCATCATCTGCTTCCGCGGCATTGGCCACTGAACGAGATATAAGATGACTCAAAGCGACATCCCGAATCAGAAGCTTGTCAATGAGGCGATAGTTCTGCCAGTCCCATACGAACAACTGGTCGTCCCCGCCACCAGAGACAAGGAGTCCAGGCCGTGTTAAGCACAACCTGCTCACGAATGCTTCGTGTCCAAAGCAGAAGCCTTCGATGATGTGTGCTTGAGGCTGACCTCTTGATATCCGGATATGCTCGTCTCGGTCTGCTGTGATGAGATAACTACGGGAATCTACCTTCGTATAGACAATGTCTGTGAGCATAGACACATGCCCGAGGAGCAGTTCGTGCTTGAATTTCATGGGCTCTTTGGATTTTGGGACGCCTTTGGCCTTCTGCTTCAGCTGCTCTTCCAGCGTCTTTCTGTTCCTTCCAGAGTGAACCGTGAGGGTAGTTGCGGCAGGCACGTAGTCGATCTCCTTTGGCTCCAGTTGTTCAGCTACCAGGGTTTCAGACCGATCATCCTCTGGTGGTAGGAGTAGTGGTAGAGCGTACACATCTCCAAACTTGTCGGCACATAGAATCGTAGAGTCGTCAGATGTGAGAGCAACCGAGCAAGGCCGTCTTGACATGCATCTTCGTAGCGTCAGTGACTACAGCAAGTGGCTTTCTATGTACTGTTACCTCTCGCTTAGTTGTTGTAGATGACTTTGCGAATCAACCTGGAAAACTCGAATGCATTTGTCTTCTCCGGTTACGCCGACTAGATGCTGTCCACTGTTGGATAGGACCAGGTTGGTAAAGTTAGGCTTTTGCTCTTTTGGCTGCTCCAACTTGACCCGTTTTCCGGGTGGCTCTTGTGAGGAGTCGTCTGGTTGGTCGTCCTAGTTTTCCTTAGCTATGAACTCTCTTCCCATCGCGCTGTAAAGCATGGAATACGCAACGCATCTTTAGGGTCAACGTTGACGGTCATCACTCACTCTAATATGGGCATCTCGCTTGGGCCATAGTGATATCGCCCCATTGCTTGACTGGACGACAAGCGTGGAGCCGCTCGCACCAAACAGAGTCCAGCCGTCCGAGTCTGTGGCATTCCCAGCCCGTGCAACGAGACACTGATACGGCAAAGCCATAACGTTTGCGTTGGGAGGGGGCTGCGCTGCACAGGCAATGACTTTTTGTGAGGCCTTGTCGAGTTAGGGCTAGCGTGGTAGGCGAGCTTGGGCCTCGCCCGCACACAACCTTCGCGCTGCAATTTTTTTCGCCCCGAAGCTTCTTCAAACCATCAACAACACCAATCCACCATCTAAGACCTTAAACATCCCTTTGCGTCAACACGAACACAATGGGGGGCAAGAAAGAAAACAAGGCCGCTTACTTCGGCAAGCTCGAGACGCTCCTCAAGGAGTACCAGAGCATCTTCATCGTCACTGTCGATAATGTCTCGTCGCAGCAGATGCACGAGATCCGCCAGTCGCTCCGCGGCGAGGGTGTCGTCCTCATGGGCAAGAACACCATGGTCCGCCGTGCTTTGAAGGGCCTCATCAACGACTCGCCCGAGTACGAGCGCTTGCTTCCCCACGTCAAGGGTGCGTGTCCCCAACTACGCAGCTCACGTACATGCAATTGACATCTTGCGCAGGCAACGTCGGCTTCGTCTTCACCAACGCCGACCTCAAGGAGACCCGTGACAAGATTCTCTCCAACCGTGTCGCTGCCCCTGCTCGTGCTGGTGCCCTCGCCCCCCTCGATGTGTTCATCCCGGCTGGTAACACGTAAGAAGGCCCATTGTGCATACGTGTGGGAATGTATTAACATATGGCAGTGGTATGGAACCCGGAAAGACGTCCTTCTTTCAGGCTCTCGGTGTCCCCACCAAAATTGCCCGTGGTACTATCGAAATTACTGCCGACTTGAAGCTCATCGAGGCCGGTAGCAAGGTCGGTGCCTCCGAGGCTACCCTTCTCAATCTGTTGAACATCTCTCCCTTCACCTACGGTATGGGTATCTATCAGATCTACGACAACGGCCAAACATTTGAGCCCCACGTCTTGGATATCGAGGAGTCTCAGCTCCTCAAGGCTTTCTCGTCGGCCATCGCCACCATCGCCAGCATCTCCCTGGCGACCAACTTCCCGACTCTGCCTTCCGTTATGCACTCTGTTGTCAACTCTTACAAGAAGGTTCTCTCTGTTGCCATTGAGACCGACTACGAGTGGGAGGAGATTGCTGAGCTCAAGGACCGCATTGCGAACCCAGACAAGTACGCTTCCGCTGGCCCTGCCGCCGGTGCCGCTACCAGCGGTGGCGACGCTCCTGCTGCGAAAGAGGCGGAGAAGGAGGAGGAGAAGGAGGAGTCCGAGGATGATGACATGGGCTTCGGTCTGTTCGATTAAGGTAGTCACGTTTGCGACGGCATTTCTTGAAAGATAGGGGCATGGCTGCGGCTTGTCGAAACACATCTTCATGATACAAAACAGTCAACGACAATACGATCAGATGAATATTCGCAGCCGACATGCTATATCCGTGATGCTTTTACAAGCAACGGTGTCTAGTTGACTTTCAGGTAAGCTCGACCCTCTTTTGCTCCTCCACTGCTATGATTATTTCTTTTTAACCCTGAGATCCCTCGATGAGGATCAAAAACAACAACAACAACACTCTAATTTTTTAATGAGCACTCTCCAATATTGGACGTTGTCAACTTTGAAGCCTGGCTGGATTTGAAACTGACTGTCAAACAGGTTTTAGACACTACTCGTGCGCTGCGCTTTAACCGCACTCTAACTCAACGCTGCGTTATGCACTATTCGCAAGTGATCTAGCCTTCTCCAGATTTATCCTAACCCAGAAGCACTTCCACATTGGTTTACCTCCCAAGCTCCTACAGACACTCTCACTCTGCAGGTTTCCCACATAGACATCTGCATGTGAATAAGCATTGCCCTCCTGATTTACCGCCAGGCCAGGCGCATACTGTCGGAAAATCTTCGCCGCAACTGCCTTGGCTATGCCTTTACCCCTATATCCCTCTTCCGTGTGAAGTGCAGTAAGTGACCCATCAAGCCCGAGGAACGCCCACGCCACAGGTGTATCCATCTCTTCTTCAAATACGCCCACACTGTTCAATGATAGTAGCGTTTTTGTCGAACGCGGAATAGATGTACGTTCCTTAACCACAGCGATGTCATGCTCCCTCATTTCACCCCACCGTAAACCCTTTGGCAGCTCTTTCGTCTCCGGTAACTCGGTGATCTCGAAAATGAATTTGTTCAACTCTGCGTCTACGCCTGGAAATTCAAACCGCAGGATGCCGACTTCGCGACATATCTGCACAACGGCGCGGTGACAACATCCCAACGTGACGACTTTGGGTTCCAAAAGGTGCCGCATGTACGTCCCGGTTGACAAGGCGTATGATCCATCAGGTCTTGGAGTTGGGTGTTCTTTCTCATGCTGTTTGGCGAGTTCCAGAGCGGGAATGTTGTTGGGATGTAATGGCGGGATAGACAGTGTTGCCATGTAGTCTAAGATTAATAGAACGGCCCGCTTACAAGTACTGCAAAAATCCTGGGTTGCACTGCTATGATGATGTGGTTTTTCCCCAGCAGCGAAGATCCAAAGCTCGGTTTCTGGACGCATGGAGCGATCGAGGTAGGCTGCTGCCCAGCATTGCGGGACCTTGGTAACTGAGGGGCTGAAGGTTGAGAGGATGTGTGCGTCTTCTGTTCGGCTAGGGTGCTGCGAACGATATATCAAATTGATGCTGTATGGCAACAAGGCTTTCAAGGCCTTCCGTAGGATAGGACTGGTAGCGGGATGTTCGTAAATCTGCATTATGATACAATGCTAGGGATATGTCTTGAAATTCACAGTGAACGCTGGGCTGGGACTAAATAGATTGTTGTATTTGGAAGGATTTCGTGTTGGTGGCTCCCGACAAAGCTCATTCCAGATTGGGAATGGGTATGGATGACTAAAATGGCTTGGCGACGCTGGAGCCTTCTTCTTGGTAGCTATCTAGGTTCGCCGGCTCGTTTTGCTATAATAGCCTGGTGAGTGGCTGTTCGAAACGCGAGCATTGTACCCATCCAAAGCTGCTACAATGATTGCGTTCGAACACCATGCTTCCACAGAGCGGACGTGCACGTTGTTATGCGTACCTCGGTTATACTTTCGTTCCTCGTTGACATGGAACTTGTCCTCGTTCCTTAGCAATCATCACAGAACCAGTGATAACTCAGCTAGGGCGTAGGCGCTTTAAAAATCCTCCTTAGCAATCACAAACATCTCCACACTCAAAGTACCTCCACAGAACCGAGACAGCTCAACAGGTAACACTGGACCAGGCGCTTTTAAAATCTTCTACTACAATTGTCACAAAACCCTGCGCTAAGCTAAGAAAAGGCAGGTCCTCCGGTAGCATTGAAAGCAAAAGAAACACAGGTTTTAGGACATCATAGACAGATTAGAAATGCTTTGGTCCCTTGTTTTCTAGAAGATCTATGGAAGCTAGAGAGTTGAGAGGGGTTTCTTCGCGTGTATGATGCTCATGTTTCCCTGGATCCCCGCACTCCGCCCTCCGCAATCGGCTCCACCACGAGGTTACATGTGTCGGTTCTGACACTAGTTCTTATCTGGGCAACTTCAACACAACGATTGCGTGTCATTATCGGATCTAGTACTACTAAGCTTCGTCAAGCTCGGCGTGGTCTTCCACGGCGCCTTCTCATGACCTATCTTGGCGTCGTGCTACCAGAACTAGCCAACGGTTGTTACGTTACGGGTCCCATCAAAGACGACCATGTGTCCTTCGCGTGAGCAGTTGCTATTCTTGCAATACCTGTCGCTCTCGAGGCGAGCTTAGTTACTAGTGTTAGTACGGAGATTCTCCTTCTCACATCATTGGTGCTGCACCCTTTGCTAGCTACCTCGTGTAGTACAACTACTACAAAAGGGTACTCGGGAATATTATCAATCAACGAGCTCAGAGAATGAGCATCTCGGATCCCCAGGTTGGCCGTACTTAGGAACCGAAAGCCATTATGGTCGTATATGAGGTTGGTTAGGGTGTCTTAGCCACTGTCATTTGCTTCAACATTGGAATCCACGGTCACAAAATCAAGCAGACATGACGCCACCCATTCATATCGATTATTTGCCACTGGGCAAGCCTCTATTCGCTGTAATACTGGTCTTTGTGATTATCGTTGCAAAAGTAAGCTACGCCCTGCACAGTGCCCACAACACCAAAGAAGCTAATCGTCCAGTTTGCCTATACTAGTGTCACATGTCCAACCCGACATCTCCCTGGACCTTGGTATACTCGCTTTACGCATCTTCGCCTGAAACATGCAGTGATTACCGGTCAACGAATCTTCTACATTGATTCTCTTCACAGACAATATGGACCCATCGTACGATTATCTCCCACTGAGGTTGGAGTCGCAGACCTCAGTGCCTTCAAAGAGATCCATAAAATTGGTACCAAATACATGAAGAGTGATTGGTATCTACGCCTAGCAAATTTTCCCAAGCCGGGTGTCTTCACCATGCTAGATCCCCGAGAACACGGCCCAAGGAGGAAGCTACTCTCTAGGTCATTTAGCAGAACATACCTAGTGGAGAATTGGGATTTGGTTGTAAGAGAAAAGGCACTACTTGCTGTGACAAAGATCAAGGCGGATGCCGCGACAGGCACCGCGGATGTGTATAACTGGTGGATGCTCCTGGCTTCAGATATCAGCGCTCATCTTGCCTTTGGGGAGTCCTTTGGTATGCTTGAGATGGGACATGTGAGTCAACTGCAATTCCTATGGCTTATGAGACCACTAAATGATCTATGGTAGGCAAACCAGTTTATTCGAGTACTGAAAAAACTCACTATGGGAGCCGGTATCATGGTCGAGATGCCTTTTCTTCGTCTCCTACGATTCATTCCTATCACGGCTGTGCAGGAGATGTTTAATGCAAATGACTTCATTCTCAAAGGCGCAGGTCGAGCGGTCGAGATGGCGCGATCTAGGACTGGCGAGGCCAACATCTTCGCAAAGGTGATTGAGGACTGCGAGAAGGAAGGGGACGGCCATATTGACGACATGGATGTGAGGATTGAGGCCATGAATGTTATCATTGCTGGCACTGATACGACTGGCGTCACTCTGACTTATCTAACTTGGGCGGTCCTCCAACGGCCTGACTTGCAGACAGCGTTGGAGACTGAGACTGCTGGTTTGAAAGCAGGCTTTACAGAAAACGAGCTCATCAACCTGCCGTTACTAAACGCGGTCATCGAGGAGACGCTAAGACTGTATGGCGCTGCACCTAGTAGTCTACCACGCGTAGTGCCCAAGGGTGGAACCAACTTCGGAGGCCACTACATCCCTCAAGGTGTCACGGTCGATACGCAGGCATACACATTTCACCGCGATCCCAACATCTGGAATGATCCTTTGATGTAGGTCTTACGTATAATTTCTTTCACGTTACAATCTAATTCGTACAGCTTCAACCCTTACCGCTGGATCACATCCGAAAATAGCCTCGCAGAAGCGCTTTCACCCGCCGCTAAAACCGCTGTAAGTGATATCAGTGTACGGACTTGGGAACATATACCAACATTCTAACTCTAGTTCCATCCTTTCGGTGCTGGCGCTCGATCATGCATTGGTATTCATCTTGCACGCATGGAGTTACGATATGCAGTTGCGTTCTTCTTTCGAGAATGCCAGGGCATTACATTGGCGGGTAGCACCACGCCTCAAAGCATGGAGTTTGAAAATTTCTTCTTGATCGCACCCAAGGCGCACCGGTGTGAGATTACATTTCACTGAGGACTATGGAAATATCAGGAAGAGTTGTAAGGTTGTGGTGTCTAGGCTATCTTATTTGATTTCGTCAACTTGTCGTTGCGTCCGTAAAGTGAGTAGGCTGAATCTGCATCACCTTGCTTATACACTCGTACTCATGGTTCGGACAGCATGAAATATACTGTGGGCGGCCACTGAATAGCTATGTTGCTCTTGGGGTCATGCTCCTTTTGTGCTCGCCGGGTATCTACTTCCTACTGACGAATGTACTCATGATTCTCCAGCAATCGCTCGAATAACATCGCACGATGATCACCGTCCAACGAAACTACCAACGGACACCCTTGCACTCCATTCTGAAGCTCCTTAGTAGGTTAGCGGCGACCCTACCATACTAGTATGCCAACCAACCTTGACACACTCACCCTCCTTCTCTTTGATAAAGTCGATCACCCTCTGCTTCGCCATCTCCAGGCTGTCCTCCCCCAGATGTTGGCTGAAGTATGGCACCAACATGTCTACACCAATTCGCTTGATGTTTGGTAACTTCTCGCGGAACAGCTTCCTGAATCCACCGCGGTAAAGTCTCATGTACTCATACGGTATGTCAACAGAGTTGATGAGCCGCCTCTGCCCAATTGCCCGCTTCTTGATCCAGCGATCAAATGTACCGGAACCTTTGAATCCGAATGTGTTCAACATATAGATCATGGCTGAAGTCTCAACATACATTTGCCGGCAGACCTTATAGAGCTGAAAGGTCGGTCGAATGAAAGTGCGGAGGTTGGCGTTCGTGTATAGCGGACGTACCTCGCACGAAGATACGATCGGCGAAGATCTTCCGTAGCTACTGTGGCTGATGTTGATCTGATGGTATCCCACAGCATAGTTCCAAATCTTGTTGCGAATTTCACCTGGAAGGCGGAGCAGTGGTGAATTGAGGGAGTTGTGTTTTGCGCTACTTCGTCTTAAGCTCACTCGCATGCCGCACATATGGAGAGAGAACATACATCTGCATCAACTCCGAGCGAGCACGTATCGCAACATTCAGCGTTCCATTCTTACGCCTTAGGCTAGGCTTAGACGAGTTGCGTGCCTTGGGCTTCTTTTTTGCAACCTTGATCTGTGAACCGATGATAGTGTAGTCGTTGAGCAGTACTGAACGAGCGAACGGTTTTTGGGGAGCCATGCTAATGTGAGGATGCGCTACAACGCTTGAGGGAGACAATTGGGAGGTGGTATTAACATATGGAAGAAGTACGGGCGTAGTGAGTACCAATCGGAGTATGTATTTAAGGTTGTGAATTTTTTACCCGATTGATAAAATTCACCGTGATGAACAAGTAACAGTGAAGGTGAAGTTTGCGTAGCTTATGGATATGGGAAGTATAGTTAACAGGAATATAAGCTAAAACAACAAGGGCGTTAAGAAGCGCCTGCGCCCTAGGACTACCTGCTTTGCTATTACTGATTATCAGAGGGATACCTTCAGAGCAGGAAAACCGATGAATACTTTACTTCAGCTAGGTTATGTGTAGTCTAAGCTAATAGCCAACCAAACAGTATAGGGACGCCGAAAAGCTTAAGCTGAACTATGTCCAAGAAGACAGCAAAACAAGTGCTATGAAACCTTGACAATAAAAGAATTAGCCATAAAGTTGAGTATAGAGAGCGCTTAGTAATATACACGGCAGGATGAAGGCATTTAGCTATCGATGATAGACGACGTATCTACATGTTACTTGTAACGCTAATACTAGGAATCAAAACAACACCAGGAACATTGCGAACCAATTAATTGAGCAGCTGTGTGGTTATGGAGCAGATTGTCGAATGCTATTCAAATTGAGTTCGTCGATTTAGCGGAGGGGTTCATGTTTAACTAACAGATGTTACGCTTTTGACATTTGAGATGATAGCTATAAGATCAATCAAAGTACTATAGAGAAAAATAGAGGACTTGAGGATATCTCTCGTAGCAACAATCCCTTGTACGGTTGACTCGCCGAAGATGAACAGTTCAGATGTAGGTGGTTACATTATGAAATATGCCAGAGTGTGAATGTACCTCTTACCCAAATTCTAAACTCCTACTAGAAAAATAATTCGACGGCTAAAATTCAACTGTGATCGTACGCCTATGAAATAAAACAGCCGCTACGCTAATTATGTCGCTCTGGGACCCAAGGAACGTACTAGCCAATCGAAACCCTTAATATCTAAAGTAGTTCGTGTATGATCTTAGTTTAATATATCAATTCCATATCAGCATTCTAAACATGCCTTATTCGTGCGCCCAAAGTGCCGAGTTCTGAAATAGCACTGCAATTTTACCAAATGGCGCGTGACAACAGGTTTGAGTCATATATATTAGCTTGAATGTTATAACCTCACGATTGCGTCTCTACTAGTTTGAACCTTGACTGAAGTAAGAAATCGAACAAAATGTATCTCATCACAACTCTCCTACTACTAGCAACTACTGCCCAAGCGCACTGTGAGTCCCATGTTCAAATCGAAGAGAATGTACTGATACACCTAGACCGCTTCTCTAAGATCATCGTGGGTGGCACTCCTGAGACCAAAGAATGGACCGCTGTCCGGCAAACCAAGAACTACCAAACCAATGCTGGTGTGACTTCCGTCACAAGCACAGATATGCGATGCTTCCAAAACAAAGCCGGTACTAGTACTGCCACCATTGCTGCCGGCCAGCCGTTGGGTTTCGTAGCCGCGGCAAGTATATCGCACTTCGGACCTGTGCAATTTTACATGGCGAAGGTGCCAGACAGTGTGGACATCAACACGTGGGAGGCGGTTGGCAATGTGTGGTTCAAGGCTGCCAGTATCTCCGCGGTGGGAAGTCCGTTGACGAGTAGTGCGAGTACTTGGCCCGCTTATCGTACGTTTGTTTCTTATTTCCTCCGCCATGTTTCCCTATCGTCTTCTCCTCACATAATAATGGTCGTGTAGAAAAGTCTGAGGTTGAGTTCACGATTCCCAAAAACGTTCCAAGTGGCAAGTACCTTGTTCGCGTAGAAAGTATCGCTCTCCACCAAGCACAGAATGTCGGCGGCGCACAAATTTATCTGTCTTGTGCGCAAGTCGATGTCATAGACGGAGGGAACGGTAAGCCGGGACCGTTGGTTTCGTTTCCCGGGGCGTATAACGCGAACGATCCAGGTCTCAGGTGGTCATACTACCCGATTGCGACAAGCTACACCGCTCCTGGGCCGGCAGTTTGGGATGGGAACTAATGTTGCAATCTTCTAAGTTAGGAAACACGAGGAAGCAACGAGAAGTTCCAGGATTGTGTGCGGAACTCGGGCTGTTGCTCTGAGCATGGTATTAGGGGAATGTGAATGACCGAATGTATTCTTGTGGGACATGCAGCCCTGCACATATTTATTCATGATGGCTTCGCGGCCCCGTTGATTGAATTGGGTTGGGATGGTGAGGCTATAGTCGAAAATCTGGTATCTACTGCGAAGACATGCTCCAATTGATAACGTGACGGTGGGGTGGCATCGTGGCGGATACTGAGGGTCCGCGTCCTAAAAGATGGTGCTATTAGATGAAGCCGAATGCTTGAAAGCACTGCCAAGTCAAATTCCTTTATTATCCACTAGCCGGTAATTGGTATATCACCACCCTCTCCTAAATCAAGAACCGCTAATTCTTCCGCCTCCTCCCTTCTTGCAAGCAAGGAGGCAATCTCAAAGCCAACTGCGACAACAATAGTTGCTATCATTCTATAACAATAGTTCTTATACTGGCGAAACTAAAGATAGTGAAAGCTGTGTGTTCCGGCGAGGGTAGACAAGTACGACGCAGAAAAGGGTAGAAAGACGCTATCGGGTTAGCATGTCATATTTTTGCTCAAAGTGTATCACAACTGTCATTCGAAATGAAAGGCCGTTCTCCGGGTGGTGTTAACAGGCTAGGAGAAGGCGTTTGAGTACTGTCGTACCTGATTTGAACATCCATACAACCTTGCAAAATTGACAGCCAAGCAATACATGATGCCCCATGTCTTGCACACAGTAGAAATCAGAAGGTACTTTGAGGTGCTCCTATTGAGATGAAGAACACCTGCAGCAGCTGTGTTATTGCGCTTAGCTCGAACGTACTCTCATCGAGCCGTCAGCAAGGCAGTCCTCTAGTCCGTACTTCTATGCTCGTGTAGTTTCCCTTTCTCACGCGTGGTTTGTGTTACCCGCAATCGATACCGAGGTGGGACAGCCGATGAACCGCGGCAGCCGATGAACCACTTTTTACTAGTAAAAAAGCTAAAAATCTAATTTTTTTTTATTTAATAACTAGTTATATAGTAAAGCTATATAAAAATTTTATATATATAAAATATATAGAAAAGTATTTTTTATAATTTTAGAATTTAAAAATAGTTTAATATTTTATATTAATAAAGTTATATTAAAAGTAAAAATAGAAAAAAGCAATTTTTAATAATTAATAATTTTATAATTATTATATATTAAACTATTTTAAAATTCTAGATTTATAGAACTAAGTTAGTTATATATTTTATATATATAAAGCTTTTTGCTATATATATTATTTAGTTAATTATTAATTACTAAA